>NW_026729630.1:0-50098 GCF_030272615.1 Cryptomeria japonica | reverse complement strand
TACAGATAGAGAGAGAAGGGGATAGGAAGAGAGGGAGAGAGATAGTGAAAGAAAGAGAAGGGAGAGAGAGAGAGGGGGGGGAGGGGGAGAGAGTTAGAGGCAAAGAGAGAAGGGGATAGGAAGAGAGGGAGAGAGATAGGGAAAGAAAGAAAAGGGAGAGAGGGTGATAATAGGTTTAAGAGAGGGAGAGAGAGAGAGGAGAGAGAGAGAGAAGGAGAGAGAGAGAGAGAGAGGAGAGAGAGGGAGGAGGGAGGAGGAGAGAGAGAGATAGTAGGGGGTAGGAAGATAGGGATAGAATAGTATAAGGAGAGGGTTAGGGAGAGAGTTGGAGAGAGAGAGAGAAAAGGGGATAAGAGAGAGAGAGAGAGAGAGGAGAGAGAGAGAGAGATAATGGGATAGGAAGAGAGGGAGACAAGAGGAGAGGGAGAGGGGGAGGGAGAGAGAGTTAGAGAGAGAGAGTAGGGGGTAGGAAGATAGGGATAGAATAGGATTAGGAGAGGGGGGAGGAGAGAGAGTTTGAGACAAAGAGAGAAGGGGATAGGAAGAGAGGGAGAGAGATAGGGAAAGAAAGAGAAAGGAGAGATGGTGAGAATAGGATTGAGAGGAGAGAGAGAGAGAGGGAGAGAGAGAGAGAGAGAGAGAGAGGAGAGAGAGATGAGAGAGAAGAGGAGAGAGAGGAGTGAGAGAGAGAGAGAGAGAGAGAGAGAAATAGGATGAGGAGAGGGGGAGGGAGGGAGAGTTTGGACAAAGAGAGAAGGGGATAGGAAGAGAGGAGAGAGATAGGGAAAGAAAGAGGAGAGAGGGTGAGATGAGATGAGAGGAGAGACTAGGAGGATTGGGGAGAGGAGAGAGAGAGTAGGGGGTAAGAAGAGAGGGATAGAATAGGATAAGGAGAGGGGGAGGGAGAGGGAAGGGATAGGAAGAGAGTGAGAGAGATAGGGAAAGAAGAGAAGGGAGAAAGGGTGAGAATAGGATTGAGAGAGAGACAAGGGGATAGGAATAGAGGGAGGAATAGGATAAGGAGAGGGGGTGAGAAAGGCAGTTGAGAGAGAGTAGGGGAGAGGGGGTAGATAGAGAATAGGGAATAAGAGAGAGGGAGATAGAATATGATAGGAGAGGGGGAGGGAGAGAGAGGGGGAGAGAGAGAGGAGATTGGGAGAGAGGGGGAGAGAGGGAGAGAGAGGGAGAGAGAGAGAGAGAGAGAAGAGGGGGAGGGGGAGGGAGAGCTAGGGGGAGAGGGAGAGCTAGGGGAGAGAAGAGAGAGAAGGGGAGAGGGTGATAATAGGATAGGATATATATATATATATAGAGAGAGAGAGAGAGAGAGAGAGAAAGAGAGAGAGAGAGAGGAGGGTGAGAGACTTGGCAGAGAGAGAAGTGTGAGGGGGAGAGAGATGAGATAGAACTCAAGAAGGATAATTAGGTCTCAGAATAGACATAGATGGTGATGGGGTAGGGAAGACGAGAGAGAGGAAAATAAGAGAGACATGCATGTATACAAACATATATACATATATCTATATAAATATATGTATATATATAACTATAGATATGCATATATACATACATAAACACATATTATATATGTATTTTGTGAAAATCAAAATAATGGTTTTTCATAACCCGTACAGGTTTTGTGAAACTCAAAATGATATTTTTCATAACCAGTACGGGTTATGAAAAACCATAATTTTGGTTTTTCATAACCAATACGGGTTTTGAAAAACCATATTTTTGGTTTTTCATAACCAGTACGAGTTATGAAAAACCATATTTTTGGTTTTTCATAACCCGTACGGGTTTTGGGAAATTCAAAATGATGGTTTTAGTTCTACGTAACCCGTACGGGTTATGTAGTATGGGTTATGTAGAACTATGAATGGTACTTTTTGTTTTTCAAAACCCGAGCAGGTTATATTGCACATCAGAACCCGTGCAGGTTTTGGCTTGGTAAGAGGGTTGGAAAACGACCCTAAGACTTGGAAGCCCATTTTCCCTCCATTTCTGTCTCTTTACACATTTTTTCATCTTCCAACATGATTTCTCGACTTCATCATCATCAAGTTTACAAATGATCAAGTGGGTATCTCTAAAATTACCACCATAATCTCACACGTCTTCTCATCTTTCTGACCATATAAATTTTTCTATTTTTAGACAACATTAGCATAGTAAACTTTAATTTTCTTTACCAGTGCCTTGACAGTCCTCACAGACATACATCTACCATTTTTTTAATAATTTATTATCTAATTGACAAAATTCAAAATAAATTACATATTATTGTTCTACACTATATTCTATACAATTTTTAAAAAAATCATTTTTGATTATTTTGATGCAAGTTATGCCCAGCGCATGAATAGGTACCAAATTTTCAGGATGCAGTTACTTCAAAAAATCATTAAAAAAAAAAAAACTCAATGAAAAATTACAAAAAAATACAAAACTTTTAGATCTCACTCTTACCTATCATCCTACCAAAGGGTTTTGCAAAATACTAAATCTAATTATATATTTTGTGCAGCGCACGAAAACAGCTATATTATATTTTTCAGAAAAACTCAGGAACAGTTTTTCATGCGGGAGAGGTTTGACCCTCTTAATATTATCCAATTTTAAAAAACTTTAGTAGTTTAGAAATTAGACTCAAAGTACTACAATTCTTATTCTTTTCTCAACTCCTAGTTTTGAGTGCGTGACCTTTGAATATCTCATTGAAGTTCAAGTTTACCTATTTTCAAGAAATTAAAGTGGCCACTTATACCCCCCTTTTTGTTCACCATCTTGGTGCACTTACCCAGGAGTTCGGATCAATAGTTTTAGCAAGAGTAATAGAAGTATTTTTTATTTCTCTAAAACTTAGTAGGTGCCCCTCATGCGAAGGATGTTGAATAGACTAGAATACTGAGAGAGGGGGTGAATCAATATTACCTAAACTAAAATATTTGAAATTCGGAAATTTAATTTGATCTCAATTAACCTTAGCATAAAAGGATATATGAAATAGAAATAAAATGCATGACATACACAACCATAAGACAGACACCAAATTTTTTATACGTGGAAAAACCATGGAGAGGGTTAACTCTCAAGCTAACATAACTAGTTATATGGGATTACAAAGGCTTATTTTTAGAGGACTCAGTGCTTGTAGGTCTCACTACCCAGATTACAACGGCTTACTACCAAAAGGTTCATTGTCAAGAAAAATAAGTATGTACTTACATATACATAGGGTTAGTTCTCGTTAAGCTAGAAATCACAATAACTTCTTGCAGTAGATCTAGTTAAGAAACTCTGCAACCCATTCGCCATCTACCTGCTCCAATCACACATAATCAATGTCACGCTAGATTTGCCTTTCTTCTTCACCCACAAATATCATCACTCTCACTTTATCGCTCATCACCTTCTTGCCACTGCTCAGTACATAACATGTATATGTATATATATGTATGTACTGATAAAAATATACATCAAGTTGACCTCAAAGACACTTTCCCAAATGATACTCCAATGGCCAAATCACATGCTACAAGCATCAAAGAAAAACAACAATAAAAAAATTCAGGGTTGGCCTGACCCAGAATGAATATATCCTCAAAATTCCACAAGACCACACTTTCGAAGCATAAGGAGCATGACCCAGCTCAGCATAAAGAAGTTAAAGACATGAACAACAAATCATCAAAATATTATCATTAGAAATAAAGAACCAAAGGTAAATGGAGCTCATAGAATTGTCAAACGCTGCACAATAGAATATATTTATGGAGCACAAATTCTAGAGCACAACTTGTGGAGCACCGAAATTTGAATACAATAATCTTAAGTAATGACTACTAGCGTATCAAAATTATGCTATAATATCTGCAATGAGACAAATATGGAGAGCACTGCAATCCTGGAATCAGTCAACTAAATACAACCAGACTACATTATCATTATAGAATGTACATCCAGAGCATGAAACCAAACACCAAAACTCAGACATCAAGAGAAACGTATCCACATACAGAGAATACATATTTTCGGAGCAACAAACTATCAGAAAGTATATTAGCAACATACATACCTAGCTTCCAATGCTCTGTACACTATATACAACATTTGGACAAATCCAGATCACCAAGTTTGACATAAATGACAACCGATCAAGTATTTCTAACAATATCCCCCTTTGTCATTTATGGCGAAACATTTATACTCAACTTTTTTGCTATACATAAAAGCCTTGTCATATCTCCCCCTTATATAATATTTCCTTAATTCTCCATATTTTTCAATATTTCTCCCTAATTCTCAATATTTCTCCCTCTTTGACATCAAGTACAAAGGGTAGTAAAAATAGTACCACAAAAACTACACTACAAAAGATAGTTCAAATACACTTTTACGAGAAAATTTTCTTATACTTCTCTTTGAGTTCCAAAAGAAAGGTTTTCCAAGAATTCATAGCCAAACTGAGACTCACACCTAAACTGTCATTTTCCACCAACAAATCAACAACATCAAATAAGGAACTCGAGATGGAAGGGTTATGCACACATTTTTTAACTTCAATAAGAATACCAAGAAGATGTTCCTAACCTTGCCTCAACTATCTCCTTCACTTTCCAAAAGGTATTCACAACATCTTCTCACTACCTCTAGTAAAATATAAGGTCAGACTACAAAGAATTTATCTTATTTCTCTAAGCACCATCTCTATCACTAAAAATGTTAAATGATTTACCAATGGAATTCAAGTTGGATTCAATGGAATCAATCTTAGCTTTGAAATGTTCAATAGTTGTAAGCCACTAGAGATATACGTATATACTTTGGTTGCTTCTCCAACACAATCTTTCATTTCCTTAATGCTTTCAGACAATCTCTTCTAAGCATATGCACACTTTTCCTCCATATCTTCCTAAACTTCATCTTTTCCAATAGATTGTTTAATAGATTGCTTCAAACGGTCTTCAAGTAAACCAAATAGAACATCTGGAAAGATATTTGTAAGATTATTTAGAGTAATGATATTCTAGAGAAAATAATCAACTAAAACTTCCTCAATCTTATCCTGATCATATGACGCTTGCACAAGACACAAATCTCCAATCTTCTGTAAACCATCTACTTCCTTAAGTATACTTAAAATGTTTTGAGCTCTGTAGGGGTCATCTTCATCCATACTACCTTCTTTCTTCTCAACTAAAGCCATCTTTCCCTTAGCTTCTATAGATGGTTCTGGATCATCAAGAGAACTTGTCTCTTTGTTTTCATCCCTTTTCTTTAGCTTCATTGGTTCCAGAGATAACACATCAATCCTTCTCTTCAAACTATTTCTACTAGAGGAGGGACTCTCCTCAAGAGTACTGATAATATTGGGAACCGAACCAGAGAACCACATCATCTAAAGGTTCATGAAATGATTCTTGGATACATGATCTTTGTCTAGCAATAAACTTAGATACTTGTAAATTTTCTTTCCAATAAAGACTTTTTATTTCCACACAACATTATATTTTAATTGTAAAGATCTTGTTAAATAAAGAATTAAGCGTACATGGCCAAAGAACTAAATTGAAAAGGATATCCCTAATCTTTTGAGATGGTAATATTTTATATTAATTGTGTCATAATAACTTACACAAATTAAAATATTTTCTTTCTTTTACCATTTGATGTGCAATATATATTGTTATCCCCAAAGTTGATCCTTCTCTATTTCTAAAATAAATTTTGTAATAAACTCCATAAGCAACATACCTCACAATATGATTGATGATTGTATCAATTATCAATGCCCATTGATCACCCATGATGCCAGTCAGGGTTTTGACTTCTTTGTTCTTAACTGGTCTCTTCACTGGAAAGGATCCAACATCACAAAGACTAGAAATAGCTAATATTTCTTCCTTCAAAATTGGATAGCATTTGTCTAGCATCATATGACCATCCTCAATATGATTCAAAAGGAATTTGATCAAATCCTCATCTACAAACCATGGAAAATTTCTCCAAATATCCAAACCTTTGTGCCCTAATTCTCTAATTTTCTCTTCATCTTCATTTGATAAGGAACTTTCCAATTTTCTAATTTTCTCATGAGCATATTCTTCCAAAAGTACATTTTCCAATTTTCAAGTATTTCTACTGCGAGATTCTCTCACAACTAACTTATTAGGATCCATAGAAAAAGATGTAAAGAAAAATACCTTTTTGCGCTAACCCTACTCTGAATTTCCTTTTTCTCTTCAAACTCTTCAACAGAGAGATGCAAAAATAATCTTAAACAGTATATGTTTAATATATTTGATATGCCTAGAGTTCTGCCATAAAAAATTGTCTTGTCATAATGATGTCAGCTGAATTTTGTACTTCTACATACACAATCTACTAGAGCATATAATGCATAACACCAACATAACCAACATGATCCATGCTAGCATGCACAATCCACCACATGCATTTCCTTCATGATGGAGGGACAAATAAATTTTTCTTTGAATCTCCCCCTAAGCCAAAGCTACCAAATCAACTTTTGAAGGAAGAAGCACATATACCAGACTCAAGTGTAGAAAACTCAATCACTTCCTTATTTCTCCATACCATAGCATTCTTCTTCTTAGGTAAATTTGATTTTACCAGCGCATTCACGTTCCTGCATTTGTTATCAAAATTTCCATACTTGTTGCAATTGTAACACTTGATATTCCTCTGTCTTGAATTCATTGGAGTTGTTATAGATCTACACTGATTAGCTCTATGACCAAATCTATAGCATATGTGACAATAACCTTGAAAGGGTTTATTCATAAGTGATCCATTTACACCATTCATAAACAATATAATTTCTATTCATGACTTGATTACTGCAGTTATTAGCCTTGTGTACAAAATATTTACAATTAAATCATTGAGTAATTTGATTTACTTTGCTCCTACATTCTATAGCTTTATATCCAAAATATTTGCACTAAAAACAATAACCATTGAATAATGGATATCTTTGAGCATTTGGTTACTAAACCGGAGGTCTATTTGTAGCAAGTCCTAGATTTGGGACCTTGGTTGAATCTTCAGATTTCTTCTTAGCTTCAACCTTCTCCTTGTCTTTGCCTTTGTGATTTGTATTTGAGCATTCACTAGAAAAGCCTAATCCTTCTTTCTCCTTATAATATTTTTGCATGGTCAATATTTTATCCAATAATGCACTACTTTCACTAATTTTTTCTTCTAACTTCAACTTTAATAATTCTTGGGTGGCTGCAAGAAATTGAGTCCCACTTTTGGGCAAAAAGTGGAATTTTTTCTCTGTTTTTCAATTTTTTTGTCAATTGATGTCAAAATTTGAGGCACTTAGAGATTGAATCTAAAAAAACTTCAGTTATAGAAAATGTAGTGCTCGGAGTCTACTTTTTAAATATGTACTTTATTTCAATACCCACATGGTAGAAATATCTTTTTATTAGGCATGTTTAAAAACCACTTTTTCAAAATGGTTGTTTCAGGACCATACCACACGTGTACTGCAACCATTTTTTTATGCAAATAAATGAATTTTTCCAAATCCTTCTCGGAAACGATACCTAAGATACCAAATTTGATGAGAATATTTTTGCTTATTTTTTTATTGAATATATTTTTTAATTAATTTTTAATTGACAATAAAGTACATTTTCAAAACATCTCGTCTACAGCCACCATAATTTGATGAAAATTTCATATTTTTTAAATTTGGTTTTTTTAATCTTAAAAGGAATTGTATGTAGATTGATGTCATATAATTTATTTTTCTAAAAACTTAAAAAACATTTGAAATAATTATTAAAGTTTTACTGAACCTCAGTATTTTAGGTTTAGGTACCACTTTTGATTAATAAATAATGAAAAAATAATAAATATAATATTATCATTATGAAATTTACATTTTTGAAATCAAGACACTGAGAACTCTAATGGGTTTTTGTTTCATCAAAAAATTCGATTAGGAAGGCCCTCAAAAAATTAGGCTAAGGCAGAAATTTGATATTCTTTTGCCTTAGCCATTTTTTTGGAGGTCTAAGCATAGGCTTGGTCCCGCCAAGCCTAACCCAAAGCCAAAACAAAGGTAGAGGGTTGTTTCCCACTCCACCTTTTATGAAATGGGTGCCCGTTATTTGAAATTCAAAAAATGGGCACCCAATTTTCAAAAACGTGTACTCAATTTAAAAACGAGCACCCGTTTCATTCAAATAATAGGTACCCATTTCTTAAAAGATCCATTGGGTAAAAAACTAGCCCACAAAGACAAATTTCAATGATTGAATGATTATTCAATCATTATCCAATAGGTTTGATTTGTAGAGAGAATATTTATTTAAATAATTCTCTTTTCTTGTCTTGTTATCGATTTGACAAGGAGATCCATTCGAATTCGAATTTTGGTGCAGCCATGGGATCAAATCAACATAGAAAGAGACAAAGGAGGTTTTGACAACTGAAGACATTGCATAAAATAGAGAGGAGGTAAAACGTCAACGAGAAAGAAGAGAAAGAATTAAACAATTGAACAATGTTGGAGCTTCAAGTTCAACAATCATTTCAGAAGTGGAGAACATCGAGGACACCATAAATGTTGAAGAAGGAAACACAATAGAACCAAATTTAGGTGCATCTTCTAATCCATTATTGGATACATGTATGTCTTCACAGACCTGTGTTTATTGTCATGAACAAATTGGTGATTTAGTAGAAGCAAGTTACTCATTGAATCAAACCCCATTTGAAAATAAAACCCCAAATGAAAGTAAAACTCAAATTGAAAATAAAATTGAAACCGAAATTGAAACCCCAATTGAAATTGAAAATCAGCCGACAATTGAAATCAATAATGTGGATGTAGACATAGAAACACCAATTGAAAAATAAACATGTTTGAATGATAATGAAATAAATGAATATTTTCAAATTAAAAGTAATGTGCTAGACAATCTTCCTGGATTGGTTTCATGGAGACAAATTAGGACACATGCAAATAGATTGTTTTGACAATTTTTTTATAATAAGAAATTTGGGTTTCAATGTCAATTAATGTTACAACTCGTAGACGTATAAATCTGACCACTTTCCTAAGTGAATATTTAATATTCATTTTAAACCCCATTCCCCTTATTAATTAAATTTTATTTAATTAATTTATTTATATTCATCTATTTGATTAAATAAATTACTCAATTTATTTAATTAAGTTCACCTAGGCCTTTTCTAACCTTTAATTAAATAAATCACTTTATTTAATTAATTCCCCTTTCTCACTTTTTAATTAAATTTACATTTAATTAAATGGATCCTTTCAAATAAATAAATCTAATTTATTTATTTAAATCCCCCACTTGTATTTATGCAATTTGCATCTATTTGATTGAAATAAAGTAATTTTATTTTAATTAAAATCCTTTTTCCCTCCACTTGCATTTTCCTACATATCCCACTTGTCTCCTAAAAACCTTATAGATTCTTCTAATCACTTCCAAATTAGCCTAATCCATCTCCTAAAAATTGTCACAATCCTAAGCAAAGAGAAGTCACTTCTCAAAGTCTCCAAAGTCTTTGAAAACCATTAAAGGCTTTATGTCCTCAACAAGTTAACCCTCAAAGTCTTCCAAACCATTTAAGGCTCTTACATAACCATTAATGGTTAACTCAACCTTCTTGCATGATTAGAGACTTTCTCTCTAACTCAAACCTCATCTAACCCAAGGGTCTCATCAAGCATTCATGGCTTTAACCTTGGTTATTTCTTTAACCCTTACACAAGAGTTTACCTCTTGGGTAAAAGGGTTATCCATTGGATAACCGTAGCCTAATCTTAACCCTTACCTCCTAGGGTAACTGTCATGCCTTCTCAATCATTTAATGCTTCTTTCATCTCCTATCAAGCAACCTCTTGTTGATAATTGTCACCCTGTAATTGGTGAGAATTGTGAACATGGATTGATTAACTTTCAATCCTAGCCCTTGTAAAGATTATTCAATCTCGACCATCCATTGCCCTATTTTTCCTATAAATAGCACTCTCATTCTCTCATTTTGATATAGAAGTCTTTGTGTATCAAACTTATAGTCATTTTTCTAGTGATATAGAAGTTTCTTGCATCAAACTTATACTCTAATTAACTAAGCATTTTAGCCTCTCTTTGATAAACCATCTTAATAAGTATTTAGAAATATTTTTAATATCATAGAATGTCCATGTTAGACTAGTATATCATTGCTAGGATAATTAGCTAATCTTATCATCATCTTTATGCTATCTAAAATCATCATAGATTCAATAGCATACATATCTAGGAATGCATTGATGCATAATAATCAAAAATCACTCATTCTTGGAGTTGTCATTCCTAAGTCACTTTTCTCAGTGATCTGAGAGCAAAGGCATTGACTTCGGGGATCCTGTGAGATAGAGAACAATGGGACACCCCTTGGGAAGTTGAGCTATTTCAATATAGTTCCTATAACTTCCACCAAGAGTCTCATTGGTTTGTGGGCCTTTTGAATCAGACTTTTACATTTCTATCACCCTCATTTCCCGCACACACAACTAATTAAAATGACTAAAATGCAAAAACTGATGAAGAAGTTAGGCTTTTATGTCAAACCCAAGAAGAAGGATGAGTCTTTAAAACAAGTTGCTAGCCTTTGATACAATTGGAAAGAAAAGTCATTCTAAAGATAGGAATGTGGGACAATGATAAATAACAATAGCTTTAGTAAGAAAAACAATTTATGATAAAAGAATGATGACTAACATAAGTGGATACCTTAATATTAATCGTAAAACTTTGTCAAGAGCTATAAAGAGGAGAGTTAACTTTAAAAGTGATCCGGCAAACAATTTATGGACTTTTAGTAGTAGACTACCAAGGTCTGATATGAAACTTACTGGTGAAGTAAAAACTTTGATCAAAAAATTTTGGCATGATAATATGAGAGTATCACCTAATGCTAGAGATGTTCTTAAATTAAGACTTGGATCAAAAATTTGTGTTCCACATCCAAAACACCTTTTGGACATGACTCAAACTGAATTGTAGAAAAAAAAATTGGATGATAAGGTGTTAACTATTAGCATTAGTCAAAGGTCTTTTCAAAAGTGTAAACCTTGGTATGTTCGGATTAACAAGGAAAGAGTCACATGTTGTTGCAAAACTCATGTTCAATTTCGTTACCATTATGATGTATTTCGATATATGCATGTTACCATGCATAGTAATGGAATGGCTCAAGAATGTGGTATAAATATACCACCTAAAACTATAAAGGAGTTTATATCAAGTTTGTTTTGCAACCCACCTAATGAGCAGTATTTTCTTTTCAATGCATGTGTTTTTGGTGTATGTGATATATATGGCAATCTTGCATTGTTGGCTGAATGTTTGCATGAAAATCTTTCAATTGATTTTGGACAACAATTAGTTGATGTAAAAATATTTAAAACTGTTGAGTATCCATTTAAGGATGGAAAGGTTGGAAGATGGTGCGATCTAATTACTGAAAAAGTTAGTGTTCATGCATTTATGAATGAATTTAAGAGTAAGATCATACCTAAATATGTTAAACACTCTCAAAATGCTCGATGGCTCGATGGTCAGCTTTAAATATGTAAGAATACATTTCCTATTGGTAGTATACTTTTAGTCGTTGACTTTGCCAAGAACTAGATGCTTGCACCACAAGATGAGGTCCAATCACAATATTACAATTTAGTGCAAGTAGCAATTTTTATTCATATTGTCTATAGGCATGCACCTGATTAGTACAGAAGAGGATCATAAAATTTTGATAGAGTGCCTTTTGTATATGAGTGATAATAAATTACACTCATCAGAGTTTGTCTAGTATTGCTTCAAGACCTTTTATGCGAATTTGAGGGAGAGAGAAATTCAGATGACACAACATCTAATATGGTTGGATAATTGCATAGGGAAATTCAAGAATGCTAGAATGTTTTATTAGTTGAGTAGGATATACAAGCAAACTAATATCAAACACATGTGGAATTTTTTTGAGGCTAGACACGAGACATGAGAACATGATGTTGTCTGTGCATGTGTTAAGAGAGGCCTTTGTAGAGAGCAACTCAAATTCAAGGAAAAAGCTAAATTTAAAAATGCAAGTAAAATTGTGGATTTGTGTAGTGTAACTTTTTCCACAGGATCAAGTCAGAACTCTACAATCAAACATTTCTTCTAGCTAGTTGAAGAGGAGAATATCCTTCCAGGATATGATTGTGATACAATCAATGGTTCAGCTAGATGGCATTCATTTAAGAGTTCTAATTCTAACACTTGGACTATATGGACTAGGGAGCTTGAATATTTTTGTCAATTTTGTGTTGCGGGTGAATGGGAAGAATGCGAGAATACATAATGGGTTGAAGAATGGCAACAAAAATCCTTAACAGCTAGTGAGACACAATATCAAGATGTTAGAAGAAATGAAGACCTAGATCATGCATTTGCAATCAGAAGATTATGATCATGTTTCAGACCTCATACAACCTCGTACTTTAATTCAATTTCTTGTTTATAACTTTAAATTATATTGTTTATGTATTGTCATATAATTTATGATTGTATTTTAAATATAAATTATAACAAGTTTTATTTCTACATGTACTTAATTTTGTTTTCCAGGACATGTGTATGGTGTTGTTGCACTTGAGGATAATGATGAGCAGATTGAGTATTGGCTAAGAAAAAGTGGATATGTCATCAAGTAGATGATAATGGTTTTCAGTATCCAATTGGGTTCGTTGTGGTAGTTGGCACATGGTTACGCAAATACCTAACAAGAAGGAATGACTTACCATCTTATGAAGACTAGCAATCAGAAAAGAAGATTATACACTATTCTCATTTGGTGGTGGCAACAAGCATCAAATTAGAAAGATACAAAGGGAGACCTGCTAATAAGGTATTATGGACACTTTCAATGGAAGAGCATGAGGCAATCATAGATGCATTGAAGAAGAGAGAGGATGCAGATGGTACACTAGGTTGAATCAAATTTATGCATGTAAGTTTGTGTTGATTGTGTGAACTTTTTATATTATATGTAAATTTCTATATGTATATACATCTTCTTTATTCTTATATGTAGCTAATTAATTTGGTGTTCACATTTAAAGTACAACTTTATGTAACAAGGATGACACTGAACTTGTGCATTTTACAACTTTTGGCTAATCAAAGTTGTAATACTAGGTGAGTGCAATTATTTGATTGTTGTTATATGGTAATACAAGATGAGGTCCTAGAATTCAATTTAATTATGATAAATTTTTGTCTTTGTCCCTTTAACATACATATTGTTGTTATATACATAGGTAAAATAAAATTTTGGTATTGATATGTCAAGTACAACTTAACAACATAGATGACATAGATACAACTTGGTGAGTACATTAGACTGAATAAAATACATTTAACTTTTTGTAGCATAAATTGAACTTTACTTTTAAATATATATTTTTAATGACATTTGAGCATTCATTATTTTTTTGTAGGACCCCTAGAAGAACATACATGCACATGAATTATTTATGTGCAACAACGCACAAGTGCATTGATATAATTTTGGTTTCATAAACAACATTGTATTCGTCCACTTTTGTTAAATAAATAAGCTATGTACATTGGTCATATGTTCACTAATTGATGATGATAGTTTTTGTTGTTGATAGTTATTTTTTCATGTCAATTGATGTGTCATTCAATATAAATAAGTTGATGTTTTCTTATATATATGTATGTATATGTCCTACTCTAATCTAGTTCTCATAAAATCAATTCATCTTGTCAATTACATGAACAAATAAGTACAAAATAATGAATGATAACAAGTCTATGTTATAAGTCCACCATAGTACTCATTTTGAATATTATTATTTCAATTGTAAAAATGACCCATTCAATTATTTAGGATATATATTCTTTTTAAATTACATCATTTGGTGAACTATTCAACAACTTCATCCTATATTTTCATATTCTAATTTTATTGCTCCCAAAAATGTCAATATTAAAGGCTAATTGTTTCCCATCACTATTTATGCTAAACCAATATAGATCTAGCATTTAAGATTTTGTGTTCAATGACAAGTTCAAAAGTCATTGGTAATTATGAATTAGATTGAAAAGAAGAATGAACCAATTATGCTTTTAATAGATACAACATTATCATAAGCATTTACATATATGTCATGTGTGTCTTTGATTTATATGTATATTAGAAAACAGATTCGGCTTAATGTCAGTAATTGTCATGATTTTTCTACACATAATAAATTCCCAATATGTTTTTAGTACGGTCCCATTTGTCTTTGACACACATTTAAGCATATGTTTAATTTCATTGAAATCATTAGATTTAAAGGATGTAACCACATCAAGTGGACAAGACTATATGCACATGTATTCATCTCAAATATCACAAACATCTTTCTTAGGTTTTATTTTCCATATGTATAGCATTTCAATATTAGATCTAGACTATAACACTAGTCATAACATATCATTTGACCCAAAGGGAGAAGTCAATAATAATTATTAAAATAGTTGAGTATTCCTTATCTATCACATTTTCAATTATCATTCTCATCTCTTTTAATAAGTTTATAGTTTATATTGCATTGTTTGTTCTATTATTTTATTATACAAAATTGATGAGATTTATGTGAACATGCAAGATTTAAAACTACCTATCACATTGTTCTAGGATAAAAATTTTCTCCACTCATAGTTAATTGAATTTTATTTTATTTCTATAAAATTATTATATTTTTCATCAACCTATGTTTCTAGTTAAGATTACAATGTCTTTTCATAATTAGTAGTTTTATCTTTGATCTTTAATAATGTCATACCATGTGCATGTGCGAGCCTCTAGAATGGAATATGATATTGAAGAATATGTGCATTTCATATAATCTTTGTTTTTGTTTTCTACCTAGGGTTTTAAGTTTTAACTATTTTTTTTTCATGTTTTCTACAATATTTTAAAACTAAAAACTACTATTTTAAACATAAAATTAAATAAAAAATTTACACTATTAAACAAAAACATTTTTCAAACTTTAAAATTTTAACCTACTCAATACAATTAAAAAAATATATGTTTTTAGAAAAATAATAATAAAAATGAAAAAAAAATATAAAAAAACAAAGGTGCGTACCTAGAATGAGGAAAAAATGGTCTAGGGGTTGGCTGGCAAGCTGAGAAATGGGCACTCGTGCTTCCTAAAATCACTTACCCATTTTCTGAACAGTGAAAATGAGGAAAAAATGCCTAAAAAAAAATTAAATACATTTACAAAGCGGGCGCCTTCTTTTTACAAATCAGGCACCCAATTTGTAAAAATCACAAGCTCGTTTTGCTTTAGAGGCCTGAACCAAAACGGGCACATGTTTTATTCATGACTCGGGCCCCCAAAGCAAAACGAGTGCCCGATTTGTAAAAATTTGGCACCCGTTTCTAGTGGGTAATTTTTCCAACCTGCGCACTAACACGGGAGTGAGACCCAACCTTCAACTCTTACCCTCTTGTTCCAACTTCCCACATTCTTTTGTCTTTTGATCAATTACATCCTTTAGACTTTCTTCCACTTTCTTGTTTTCTTCAATCTGCACCTTTAGACTCACAATAGTCTCATTTGTTTGTTTTAACTCTTTGTTAACTGCTCAATGCCTTGCTTTGAACTTTTGGATCTGATCTCTCAACTTCTTGACACATTCATTTTCTACCTTGACATTCTCTTTAAAATATTCATTCTCAGATTCCACAGTCTCCAAATCTTCAATGGTTGTCTTCAATTCTCCATCCAAATAATATTGTCATGCCATATCCATAGAAGACATCTATTCAAATAATCAAGAAACCCCTCAAGCGGTTAAGCTAGCAACAAGGGACCAAGCTATAATAGCAGTTGTTGAACAAACCAAAATATTGAGGGGGGCGTGAATCAATATTTCATAAACTAAACAATCTGAAATTTTAAAATTTAATTTGATCTCAATTAACCTTATCATAAAAGGATATATGCAATAGAAATGAAATGCAAGACATACACAACCATAAGAGAGACACCAAATTTTTATATGTTTAAAACCCAAATGGGAAAAACTATAGAGCAGGTTAACTCTCAAGATAATATAACTAGTTATATGGGATTACAAAGGCTCAATGATTAGAGGGCTCATTGCTCGGATTAGAACAACTTACTACTAGAAGGCTCACTGCCAAGAAAAATAAGTATGAATTGAGAATATTGCATCTACATATGCATAGGATCAATTTAGATGAATGTTAAGCTTCTAGACATCACAATAACTAATTGTAGTAGATACAGTTAAGAAACCTTGCACCTCATCCACTATCTACCTCCTCCAATCACACAAAATCAATATCACACTAGATCTACTTTTCTTCTTCACCCACAAATATCATCTCTCTCACTCTATCGCTCATCACCTTCTTGCAACTACTCAAGACAAAACATGTATATGTATGTATATGTGTGTGTGTATCAATAAAAATATACATCAAGTCAACCTAAAAGACACTTTCCCAAATGATAATCCAATGGTTAGATCACACGCTACAAGCACCAAAGCAAAACAACAATAAAAAAATTCAAGGCCAACCTAACTCGGATTGAACATATCCTTGAACTTCCACAAGAACACGATTCTGAAACATATATAGTACAATCCAACTCAACATAAAGAAGTTAAAGATGTGAACAATAGATCATCAAAATATTATCATTAGAAACAAAAAAATAGGAAGAGAATAGAACTCACGAAACTATCAAACACTGCTTAACAGAATATATTTTTGGAGCACAAGTTTCAGACCATCAAAACTTGAATACAACAATCTTAAGAAATGACTACTATCATATCAAAACTATACTATCATATTTGCAATGAGACAAAGATGCAGAGCATTGCAATCCTGGAATTGGTCAACTAAATATCACCATGCCTTATTATTACAACATGTACATCTGAAGCATGAAACCAAACACCAAAACTTAGACATCAAGGGAAACATATCCACATAGAGCCAATAGACATTTCCAGAGCAACAACCTACCAAAAAATATATCTGCTACATACATACCTAACTTCCACTTCTTTGTACACTACATACATTAGTTGGACCAATCTGGATCACTAGGTTTGACATCAACGACAACCAATCAAGTATTTCTAACAAAGGACTGAATATTTTAAATTATGCATGAACAACCTTCATAATTGTTTCTCCCCTAATAATGAACGGGTTGTCACCTTTTGTGTTCAATGTTATGATATCATTTTCTCTTTATTATTTATAAGTATTTCTTTTGTAGTATTTATCTCTATGGTTATTATTCAAGGTTTTGAATCATTCCTTTTGTCTTTCAAATATTTGTGAATGATTAAATAGCTCAAGCTATGCTATGCATTTTAAAGATAAACCTCATTAAATTTTTGACACATCACTTTAGGATAGATTTATAGTTTCATGTTTTATTTCCTTTAGTGTATCTATTCCTTCCCTTTTCAAAAAATGAAGAGTTGGCTTCTAAAATATTGGAGGTCATTTCATTGTCTACAATCAGATGTATTTGTCAATATTCCTAGACAAATTATTTATTGCTACATTCCTAGAAATGATTTTGTAATTCATCATAAACTAACAAATGTGTTTTATGGCATAATTTCTCTAGATAAAGTAATACTTTTATATTTTGTATATATGTATATAAGATGACTTTTGTGTATGTGGAATACTCAACCTAATAGTAAACCCTTATTAGGAAAACCACAAGCCTAGAATCTCCCCTAACATCCAACAACATAAATAGAATACAAAGTCATGAAATGTTAAAAAGAAAAAAAGAACAATTATAGCTCACATTCATGAAATTATTGACTCCCTTGTTCTCCTATCCTTCAGGACCTTGTGAAAATGGTGTAATTGATCTCAACCGTAAGCACTAGCAGAAGATGACATGAAAGGAATGTAATGTGGTTTCTTGATGATGTAAGATATAAAGATGATGATGATGATGCAAGATGGGGAGATTTTATCATTATGCAACTAGGCTAATGATTGATCCATCTAGAATCAGAAGAATAAGCCACTTTTATAGAAATATACAAGAGGATCAAGGGCTTATCTCAAGAGATTAAAATATGAAAGGTCATGTTTGCACTTGTTAGAAGAGAATCAATAGGATTGAGAGGTGAAAATGAGATGGAGGGACAAGAATGAGTGGAATGAATAAGATTAAGAGATTAATTTGAATGAAAGGCTAATATTGAGTGGTAGTTAAGGATTAGATATGTGTGTTGTCACACGAAGAGAGAAGAGATAAAACATAATGAAGAGAAATAAGACGCTTGTCACATGCCTAAAAATTTAGATTGTTATCCATGTGAACAAGTTGGAAGGCTGGGATTAGAAAGAAGAGGATAATGAATTAATTAAAATAAATAAAATTATTTATTTAATTAATAGAGAGAAAAGGTGGAGTTAGGATAATTAAATGAAAAAAATATTTATTTATTTATTTATTTAGAAAGAAAAGGCCAATGAATTAATTAAATAAATAAAAATATTTATTTTATTTAATAGAGAAAATTAACGGTAACATAACTAGATAAATAATAAATATTTATTTATGATTTAATGGTTGCAGGTAGTTTTGAGGTGGCTTTTATCATTGGAGGTGCTTCTTTGGGTGTCAAGAACAATGGTCCAAGTATGCCCTTTATTGGCCGATATGAGGTGGGGTATCTATAGCCCTTCCCCCTAAGGTCCTCTAAAATTATTCCCCATTTGAACATGGTTGGATCTCTACAAGGGTTGTCCTATGGTTGTGCCAAATTTAAAGGTCTATTTTGGGTGGTTGTTGGTAGATTGTACAATTCCCTTGTTCTTTTTCCCACAACCAATTATTTTGAATGAAATCTTATCTTGCGTCTCTTATTAAGATAGAAATTATTTCTCTACTAAAAAGGTGAAGCAAAATTTGACCCTATTGAGGATTGAGGATATTGATACTGAGGAAGAAGTGGCTTAAGATAAAAAGGATGAAGAAACAAAGGACACTAGTGGTTCTAACCATAGGAGATTAAATACATTTGTGGGCTAGCCCATGGCTAAAGATAAGGAGATGGTGAATTTTGATGGTAATTAGGAGAAGTGTGAGATGAAAGAGGATTACAAAGAAATTGAGGACGAGGAAAGCTCAATAAATACTATAAGTAGTTGGTCAAAGAACTCTCATGCCTCTAAAAAAACCAAGGTAGCCTTGGTAGACCTATCTGGAGATACCTACTAGGATTGTGATTCCCATGCATATGTGCTAAGTATGATACTAATATTGTTAAACTCTCATTGTTTAAGGTTATGGTGTCAAGCCTAGAAAAGAAGCTAGTGATCGTCTCCAGATTTAGCTCGAAGGTAATCCATAATCATCCAATATGCTTTGTTTGTTGTAGGAGGAGGAGCTTGGTAAAGATGATGACAAGGACAAGAATCAAAGGAACTATTCAAGTTATAGATTGAAGATTTTGATGGCCCATTTTCTTATCCCAATGCTGGTTGTTTTATGGATCTTTTGGTCTTTTATTTTGAAACTTGATTACTTCTAGTTCTTCACTCTATAGACTATTTTTTATATTAAGACTGATTGTTCTATTAATGTGAATTTAATGGCTTGATGTTCTATTTAAGATACCTTTGGATTGTTTTGTTATAGGGTCAACACCCTTATTTTGCTTCTATCAATATCAAAAACATTGAATCTTAAAATTTAAGATTGAAATATTAATTCAAATTTAAAAATATCTAAAGTCTTTTTCGATATCAATATAAAAAATTTAAATGAAATCATGTTTATCTTTTAGTGAATTAGATAGTTAAGATAAAATAGTTTAAAATTTAATTATTAGTATTATTTGATTTGTGAGTTTTGTGTTTTCTTTTGGATCATAAATACAAAGGTTCAATAATAAACTTCCTTGAATTTTCATTCCTTTGATTTTAATGACAATTGTTACTATTTAGAAATCCTTTTGTAATCTTTTCACTTCTTGATTTTAATATTTAAAATAAAATGCACTAAATGATTGACTTGATAATGAACATATTTATTATGTTAAACCTTGTGTTATTATGAAATTATCAATAAATTAATTGATAATAGAAAGGTAAGTGAAGTAAATTTTTAAAATTGAAACCCTAAAAATTCCCACCAACAATATGATATATTCAAAATAGGCTACCCTAATAATTTTAATTTTTTACACTTATAATTTTTCCTTGCTTTTAATGGAAAGAAAAACATGATAACTCTCATTCAAGTTATTTTAAAAACTGATTACAATTTTTTAAAGTTCATTAAATATATTTCTTTATGTGATTTGTTGTTGTGATAGTGTTTAAGAATACTAAATATGTTCATTATATTTTAAACTTTAACATTAAAAAAAAAAAATATGAATATTAGTAAACAAGATTTGACGATAAGAAGATAATGATACATTTGTTATTATAGTATTTACAAAAAACTCAGTCTTTAACAATATTATTGAATTAGATTAAATTTCTGAATATTTTTTATTGACTAGTATCCTTTAATGATAACAATTTAAGTGAAAGATGTCCTTTTTTAACATCACCGTGCAGGTTTCCATTAATATGAACTTGGAAAGGAACAAGCTCCTAAGGTTTCTCAGAGATGGTCATGCTAATATGTTCATTTATGAGACGAAAGATGGCTATGAGTGGAGACGAAACGTGGAGAATTTATCTTCCTTCGAAGATGCCCTCAAGATACTAACCATTGAGATCAAGGATAATAGGGAGCCTTATTTTGATCAGGTGGAGATGCTTTCTTAGTTTCAGAACCGTAAGAACATTGTTTGGATGGAAGGCCCGTGTGGGTGGACGGCATGGGTTGGAGCCCATGATGATATCCTACACTGATGTGTTCTCTTTTGGTTCCTTTTTGCTTTTATGGTTATTGTCAGACGTTGTTATGGATATACTGTATTGTGCAGTTGTACATGATCAATTACGCTTGCTTTCTTTTTTATGATGTCCTAAGTCGGTGACAACTTTTTTGTTCTAAGGCCTGACCTCCTTGTACTCTCTGTTTACTCTCGATTTCTAATATTAAAAAAGATATGCTAATTTAAATATATATTTATTATTCATAAGGTTATAGTCTTCCTTTAAATATCAAGCAATAAAAGATTGTCTATATAATACAATTGATTCTCTTAAAACTTTATAAGAATGAGAAATTGATAAAAAAACAATAATAATAAATAGAAATTTGATTCTACACCAATAGATCGTAGCAAAGGTCACTATTTACACGAGGATGTATGCTTGGTATATTGTCTTATCAAACTACATAAAGATTCCTTTCATACTCATGGTGATGTATTTTATAATTATAAGAAATTAGCTTATGAAAAATTAATCAAAAAATAATAATAATTTGAATAGTTATTTCCTATCTTAATCATACCAACCTACCGACGCATTTAATGGTTTACTTTTAAATAAGTCAAGCTATTGTACTTGAATTCTTATTTTTCCTTACCAATTTTCTCTCATATATCACTCTTTGTATAACTAGCAGTTGCAGGGGAAGTGCTTGCAACAGGAGTGATGGGAATGGGTATGGGATTGACTAGCCTAGTCTATGCTCTTTGATCCTCTCCTTGGATCACCAGGTGTTCCAACCACACCCTAGGTTATCTAGGACTTCCCTTTCTTATGGAATCCCCTGACCTTGCCCAATCCACCCACAAACAACATGTGATACTTCTCCTAAGGTCTCACCTACTCACAAGCTTCAAAAACCCTCACATAGGCTAATAAGGGTTTAACTCTTCCTACACCTTCTTAGGTCCTAGCAAGGATAGGATAGGTCTTTGACATATTTCTCCATCCATTTATGTTCCCCCAAGAGGTTTTGACCTTCCTATTTGTTACCGATCTCACTATTTTGCTTCTTTCCTACAAAATAGGGCTACAAGGAATGTGCCCAATTAGGCCTCCATTCTGGACTTTTAGGGCTCCCTCTTGCAAATGATGCCAAAACTTGTGAAACTTCCCAAAGGGACTGCTATTCATTTGGAAAATTCTCAAATATTTTCTTAGTTTTGGGCCTCCAAGTGTCCGTACACTACCCTAGGTGAATTTAGGGGTTTTTATGAGGGCTTTTAGGCCTGCCAGGGTCATAGTGATGGTTTGCTGTCTTCACCACCTTCTCTAGATTGTTAGAAGCTCCTCCTCACAAATGGTGCTCCACACACCCCTCTTTAACTCCTCTAAAGGGTGCCTCCTTCCTTGTCCTTCCTTGCTCTCACGGACCTCTGCAACCTTAACCCTTCCTAGTCGAGCACAGTCTAGTCTCACCTTGGAGTGGGTCTTTGAAAGGCTTTCCTGCATCTTCAAGGGCATTGCTTCCTTTGAGATATTGTATAGGGTTTTCACTCCTATTCCCCATGGTTTCATGATGTTTCCACAATGGGGATAGGAGTTGTCAACCCATTTACACAAAACAATCTAAAACTGGATAGTGAAAGAGTAACTCACAAAATACTTACAAAGCACACAAAACCTGCATAATAAACCTAACCTAAAATCTCAAAATGAAAGTATAAACATAATACAAGACTCTCAAAATAGTTTAGTCTACAAAACAATCCATTGTCAATCTTTTAATGCTCCATTTCTGCCGACTGGCAACAAAACATAGTCACAGTCAAGGTCTTTTCCCTTTGGTCGTATAATCTGACATCCAACCCCTCATTTTAGGGTTTGCAACAATATATAATGTCTTTGCCTTAGTTTGTGTGCCAAGGTTATGGTTCTCCATGCCAAGCTAAGGTTATGACCTATTAGGTGGAAAAGTTGCATGACAACTTTGAAAAGTTATCATGCAACTTTTTACAACTTTTGAGCAACTTTTGCAATGTTGCTTTTCTTGACTTTTAGGCCTACATTGGGCTATCCTATGGAGACAACCATGATAAAAGGACCCCAAAATAATCAATGGGAACACATACCCTCTACTCCAAAAGAAAACTCAACCTAGACTTGTGAACCTAGGACCTAAACTAGGACCTAGACAAGACCAATGAGCTCTTGGCTCTTATTACATTTACATGGCTTCTTAAAGAAACAAAATCCCAAAAAAATACAAATGGAGGAAGACCATAGAAGGGTGCTCCTACACCATACTCCCCCTCTACATAGAATTAAGGAACTAGGGGAGAGATGAGAGCCAGGTCAATACCAAGTTTCTTGAACCTGCCCTCTTCAACCCAAGTGGCTTTAGACTCAGGTTGACCTGCCCACTTCACCAAATGTTCCATGTAGACCTGGTGTCTAGTAGACTTATTCACCCTTGACTCCAAGATCTCCTCTGCTAAGGGCTACTTCATTTGAGGTAAGGTATTCACATCCAAGTCCTGCAGCACCTTGGCTTGATTCTCAATTTGCCCTACTATTTCCCCTTTATATAATATCAGATCAGCAACATTGAAGACTCGTGATATAGCCAAATCTGAAGGAAGATCCACCTTGTAGGCATTCTCACCATATTCGGACATAATTCTACAAGGTCCTACCCTCTTCATTTATAGCTTAGTAGGCTTGCCGCTTTGCATTCTAGCTTTACTTAGATGGACCATCACATAGTCACCCACTTTGAACTGAACCTCTCTCCTTTTTTCATCCACTTTAGCTTTCAATTTTTGAGTAGACTCTAGGATGGCTCTCTTGACCTATTCTTGGACTTTCTTGATGGTTTGAGTGAAGTCCACTACTTGCCCACTCTTCATCTCCATGGAACCAAGTTCTCTTAGTTCACACACCCCTCTTGGATGTCTACCATAGACAACCTCAAAAGGACTCCTTCCAGTGGTCCTATTTACACTGTCATTGTAGGCATACTCAGCTTGTGGAATAACTAGATCCCAATTCTGCCCATACTCCTTGGTTAGACACCTCAATAAGTTGCCTAACACCCTATTAATGACTTCAATTTGACTATCTGTTTGTGGATGGTAAGCTGAGCTTAATGATAAATTAGTCCCTAGTCTTCTCCATAAGGTTTGCCAAAAATTGCCCATGAACTTGCTATCCCTATCTGAAACAATACTTAATGGGAGTCCATGAATCCTTACAATCTCCTTAAAGAAGAGATGTGCAATATAACTAGCATCATGAGTAGTTCTACATAGAATAAAATGGCTCATCTTAGAAAATCTTTCTACCACCACATAGATGCTATCCATACCTATCTTTGTCTTGGGGAGTCCTACCACAAAGTCCATGCTCACACACTCCCAAGGCCTATTTGGGACCGGTAATGGCCGATAGAGACCTGCATTGCTTGATCCTCCTTTTGCCCTTTGACACACACCACATTGCTCCACATATCTTCTCACATCCCTTGGCAACCTAGGCCAATGGTAGTACCTCTGTACTAGATCCAAAGTTTTATTGATTCCAAAGTGTCCACTTAGATTTCCATTGTGTTTCTCTTGTATGAGATTTTCCCTCATGGATCCTCTAGGCACACATAACTGATTGCCTTTGAACAAGAGACCATTTTGAAGAGTGCAATCTGCATACTCACCATGAAAATGATTCTCAAACTCCTTGCAGACCTTGTAGGCTGATGAGAAGTCCTCATCTTCTTCATAGAGACCCTTGAAACCTTCTATCCCTATGCTCTGCAATTGTAATTCTTGGATAGTCAACAACTTCTGGGTTAAAGCATTTTCCACCTTGTTAAGCTGCCCCTTTTTATGCTTGATGGTAAAGGTAAAGGATTGGAGGTACTACTAGTGTTGGGATCTACAAAAATGTAAGACCTAAAGTATTTGTTGATATCAGTAATATTCCAAAGCTACAAATTATTTATAGGCATGAATTTGGGATTGAAATTGGAGTAGCTGTAACCATTGCCAATCTCATTGAAGTCCTAGAGGATACCAATGATGTTTTGAATCCTGGAAAACTAATTTATCCTAGAAATTTAATCTTTGAGAGCATTGCTAATCACATAAAAAAGGTGGCCTCTGGATTTATTAGAAATACAGGTAGCATTGGTGGTAATTTAATTATGGCCAAGGAATTGTGATTTGATTCAGATATTGCCACCGCATTAATCACCCGTTAATGTAAAAGCCCTCCGCTATAGTCCCTACTGGCAGGAACTAATATCATCATAGTTGGCAATAAAAGTCAGATGGTGATATGAATACTTCATAATTCTCAAAAAAAATAATATCATTTATTTCTCATGTACCAGGATGAGTCCATAAAAAATGCGAGCTCAACACAGCATCTTGTTGTAAATGTGATGTTGATGATGCTGATATGTTTTTTCTATCATTGATTTCAACATATGGTTTTATTAGTTGGTGATCCAGAATATGTTTCCCAAACAGTTTGGTGCTCTAGAAGTTATGCTTCAGATGATCTGATAATTGATAGTGTTGTTTATGGTTCAAATTTATCTTTTTTCTAGATATGGTGTTGATTGATTGATTCAAGTTTATCTTGGTTCCATTCTTGTTTGGCTAAGTTGAGAAGTGCTACTTTTGGGTCCCGTCTGATCTCTGGAATTGGAGATTGTGCAATGAATTTTGTGTAGCCTATGAGTGTTTTTTCATTCTAGTATTTATGATTGATGTGTAATGTGTTGATCTAACAGAAAGTGTGTTGTGGTGTGGTTCACTTCCCATTTTCCTTTCCACCATGCGAATGCTTAGTGGAGACCTATTTCACATTATGTTTGGTTGACTTGGAAGGTTATGTAGTTAGGATGATAGTATAAGTAAAGGAAATGAGGTATGGAAGATATGTGAGACTGAAAAGTTAATTCCGACTAATGGTTGATGTGAGAAGTTGTGCGAAGGTGTGTAGTGTCTAGTTAGGCACTACAGGTTGTTTCAACATTGTTGTTTGTGGCAGCTGTATCACAGGGGTAGTTTTTTATTTTCTTTATGTCTCTTTCAATAATGAGCCTTTCTAAGCAGTGAGTCCTCCTGCAATGAGTCACCTTTGTCAAAAATCACCTTAACCAATGTGGTCCTAACAAGTGCTATATATTGAGAACTAACATTCTCTGTGGTTTTTCCCTTCTTGGATTTTCCATGTCATATTTGGTGTTCATTGTGTATATATGTGTGTTCTTTCATGATTATATATGTTTAAATTAAATAATTAATAAGATGGTTATTCTGGATATGTGAAAGAATTAAAAATTTTAGTTGACAACTAATTCAACCCCTCTCAATTGTCCAAGCATTTAGTAGTTGGTATTAGAGATTGGGTTTCTTGGAAAAGAGCTTAGCTGCTTGAGGTAGATCCGATGGTACATAAACTGACTATTCCTATCTTTAAGGGATCTGACTATAGCTTTTGGATATGTTACCCCTTAAATATTTTAGATATGGAAAGATTGGCCACTTGGCCACTATATGTTTGGAAAAAGGGAACAAGAAAAAAGTTTAGAGAAGGTAAAAGAAAGTTTAATAAGAGATCCTATTATGTTAAAGATGATGTTGGTATTTCAAATGATGTATCAGACTATGAAGAAGGTGATTGTTTGTTTTTTGGTAGAAAAGGATGTACCTAAGAATGATGTTTTCAACATATTATCCTCTTAATCTATTAAAATTGTTGCTACTATTTTACATGATAGAAGAGATAGAAATGAATGGTTGATTTATAGTGGATGTTTATGACCGGTGAAAAGAGTAAATTTGTAAAACTTGAGAACTATGATGAAGGTTCTGTTAGGTTTAGAGATGATCTGACAATACAAATTGTGGGAATCGGTTCTATTAACTTTGATGGAAATCATAATACTAAAAATGTTTACTATGGGAAAGATTTGTATCATAATCTGCTAAGTGTTGGACAAATGTGCGAAAATGGCTACAATTTTGTGTTTCGGGATGGTGGTTGTGAGATTTGAAAGAGATCTAGAACTGTAATTTCAATAAAGAAAAGGACTAATGGAAACATGTATCTGCTAGAAGAAGCTACAAGACATTGTTTGTTATCTCAGTTCAATGATAGCTAACTCTGGCATAGAAGGATGTGTCGCATCAACTTTGACAATTTCGTAAAGATTAGTTCAACAAGTGCAATAAGAGATTTATCGAGGTTGACAAAACTGGCTAACAATGTTTGCAAGGAATGTCAAGAGGGAAAGCAAACAAAATGAACATTTAGAGGAAAGGAACAATCTTTTGCCAGACTATTAGATTTGGTGTACATAGACTTATGTGGCCCTACCAAAACAAGGAGTACACAAGGTGAAAAACATTTCATTCTCTTAATTAATTATTATTCTAGAATGACATGGGTTGCATTTTTAAAGGAGAAATCAAAAGCGTTAGAAAAATTCAAAATATTCAAGGAAATAGTTCAAAATGAATTTAATAGAAATTTTTTTGAGATCTGACAAAGGAGGAGAATTTAATTCTGATGAGTTTAATAATTTTTGTGAGAAACGTGGAATTAGAAGACAATTATCTACCCCTAAGACACCACAATAGAATATTCTAGTGAAAATATTGAATAGAAATATACAAGAGGCAACCAAAATGATGATCAAACAAGAAGGACTACCAAAGGTTTACTAGAAATAAGCTATGCACAAAACAGTAGACACCTTTAATATAATTTTACTTTAGAAAAGATATGGGAAGACATCATATGAGCTATGGCATGGAAGGATTCTAACAATAAATTATTTCAAGTTATTTGAAAGTAGATTTTATATCCGAAGAGATGAGAATAATCCTAGAAAATTTGACAGTAGAGAAGATGAAGGTATATTCCTAGGATATTCTACAAGGAGCAAGGCTTGCAGGGGATAGTCATGGCCTCGATAATATTCACACACCGAGAAAGTAATCTGCTACTATAGATAGAGGCCACTAATATAGATAGAGGTAATCCTCTTGTAACATAGAGGCTGCCTCATATGACTTTCGAGGAATAGAATACTCATACTACAGATAGTTAGGGGGGACAATTCATCTTCATTTAGCTAGGGCTAATTCAGCCAATCACTAATTAGCCACTATAATAGTACTAAATTCATTCAAATAATATGGTCACCCCATAAATCCTAGTGTCTATTATTTCTCCCCAATAATGGAGTTAGAAGGGGAGATAGTCTACAATGAAACACATCATTGGGTAATGACCTCAAGATAGACATGGGTGATTGTGATGCTTATGAGAAAGTGGCAGCCTTGAAATATGAAGCATGACTCCATGGGGCTCTCTAACGGGGATGAAAACCATCATTGAACACCATACAAGTTCCCTACTATTTTAACGGCCCAAGAGAGTATAGATTCCCAACTAGCAAAGCAAAGCCAATTGTTGTACTGACTTAACATACTAAACAAAGTTATAAGTGGTTGGTTAGAAACCAATAGTACTATCTACTAGGGTAACAAAATAACAAGTTGTTTGGGCAAGCTCACCTCTTGGATAACCATGGGATCATATTAGTTTATTCTACATAGTGGAAAAAAAACTACTAATATGAAAATTCAAGTGGTGTTACAACAAAAGACTAAACAAAATTTCTAAAATTACAAATGTGAAAGTAGATGAAGATATATCTAAAGACTTTGATAAATTGGTAGGATATGAAGCAGATGAAGTTTCTGATAGAGGAAAGGAATAGGAAAATAATGAAGAAGAAAAGGAAAAATAATCTCAAGATGCTCTGGAAACTACATAAAAAACCTCGAGGTATGCATAGAGGAATCACTCTGAGGATCAGATTATTAGAAACAAGATCAAAGGAATTATCACAAGTAAGGTGGCTCAAGAACAAGTTGTGTTATGTTTACTTTTTGAGACTGAATCGAAGTCAATAGAAGAAGCTTGCAATGATCAAAATTAGATGAAGGAAATAAGAGAAGAACTATAATAGATTGAGAAAAATAAGACATGGGAGCTTGTACACAAATTGACTTGGAAAATGTAATTGGAACAAAGTGGGTATTCTGGAACAAGTTGGATGAAGATGGAAAGGCTATAAAAAACAAAGCAGGGTTGGTTTGCAAGGGTTACACTCTATTTGAAGCCATTGACTTTGAGGAAACATTTTCTCCAATTGCTCAAATGGAAGCTATTAGGATGTTCTTGGCCTTCACATCTTTTAAGGATTTTAAATTTTATTAAACGGATGTAAAATTAGCATTCTAAAATGGAGAACTCAAAGAATAGTTTAATATTGAAGAACCAGAAGGATTTGAGTTGAAAGATGATTTGGATATTGTTTGCAAGTTGAAGAAGGCTTTGTATGGATTAAAACAAGTCCCTAGAGCTTGGTATTGAAGGCTAGACAAGTATTTGATTGGCCAAAGTTTTCAAAAAGGATATGTTGATAGTAATCTCTATTTCAAAGTTGATTTAGGTAAAATTCTAATTGTTGTAGTATATGTTAATGACATAATATTTTGAGGAAATGATGGTATGTGCAGAAGGTTTATTAGTGAGATGCAGAAGGAATTTGAGATGTCCATAATCGGTGAACTGAATATCATTCTTGGATTGCATGTGAATTAGAATAGTAAAGGAATTTTCATTTCTCAGTCTAAATATGTCAAAGAATTGTTAAAGAAGCTTGGGTTGGAGAATTCCAAACTGGTGTGTACACTTATGACACTGGATACAAGTTAACAAAAGATGATAAATCTCCTAAGGCTAATGCAATTAAGTATAGATCAACGATTGGGGGACTATTATATCTTATTGCAACCAAATCGGATATCATGTATGTTGTTTATTTAGCAACTACTTTTCAATGAGAACCAAAAGAATCACATGTTGTTGTAAAAAGAATTTTTAGATATTTAAAGAGAACACAAATAATTTGGATTATGGTATCCTAGAGATTCAGATTTCACTTTGACAACTTATATAGATGTAGACTGGGTAGGAAGTGTTTATGACATAAAAATTACAAGTGCTTAGTCAAGGAAGAAGCAGAATTATGTGTCCCTATCCACTATTTAAGCTGAATATATACCAGCATCTTTATATTGCACATAGATACTTTGGATTAAATAAACTTTGAAGGATATTAGCATGTTGTTTGATAAACCCATCTCGATTATGTGTAATAACACCAGTGCAATAAACATTTCCAAGAATCCAGTACAACATTCCAAAATAAAGCATACATCTATTTGGTATCACTTCTTGAGGGAAAAAGGTGTTGTATAATAAATTAAGGCTTGGTTATGTACCTACGAAAGAGTAGATTGTAGATATCTTCACCAAGGTGTTGTGTAGAGATACTTTTGAGTATCTCTGATAGGAGTTAGGGGTATTACCCCCTCCTAGATTGAATTAATGTGCATTTGGATGTGCATTGGTCCAACAAACTGCATGATTATTCTTTTCTAGACTAATTCTAGGGGGCTTCCTCTTAGGAGGAATAGAGTAAGTTTCATAGGGGGGAGATGTAGAGAAATGATGATGTAGAGAGAGAATAGAGTTGCAGTAAGCAAGTTTGTTTTTGTTTTTTTGTTGTTGAGGGATATTATCATCAATGAAAAAGGGGATGATTGTTGCAAATGTGTTGTTGATGGTGTTGATATTTTTTCCATGGTTTTCATTAATGGTTGTCATTGATGTCAACATATATTGTTTTGAGTTGGTAATCTGGAATATGTTTCCAAACTATTTAGTGATCCGAAATTTGTACTCTAGATGATGTTCAGTGTTGACTAGTAATTGGTTGTGTGTTTTATGGTCTGTATTTCTCCATTTTCTAGATATGGTGTTAGTCTCTTGATTCATGTTTATCTTGGTTCCATTCTTGTTTTGCTAATTTTAGAAAGTGCTACTTTTGGGTCCATTCTAATCCAAAATTGGAGACTGCATAACAATATTTGTGTAGCATATGAGTTATGTTTTGGCTCTTTTAATTGTGATGAATGTGTAACTTTTTTATCTAACTAATGAAGTGTGTTATGGTGTGGTCTACTTTCCATTCCTTTCCACCATGGGAATGCTTAGTGGAGACCTATTTCAAATCATGTTTGGTCGACTTAGAAGGTTATGTAGTCAGGAGGACAATATAAGTAAAGGATGATCAAAATGAATGAGGTATGGTAGATATACAAGATTGGAAAGCTAAATCTAATTCATGATTAATGTGAGAATCTGTGTGAAGGTGTGTAGTGCATAGTCATACACTAGAGGCTATTTTGACATTTCTATTTATCGCAATTGTATCACAGTGATGGTTTTTCTTTTCTTTCTTTCTCTTTTGACCGTGAGCCTTTTTGGATAGTGAGCCCTTCTATATTGACCATTCTGGTTGTGAGCCACCTTTGTAAAAATATTAAAAACTAACATTCTTTGTGGTTATGTATTAAAAACTAACATTCTTTGTGGTTATGTATTAAAAACTAACATTCTTTGTGGTTTTTCCCTTCTTGGATTTTCCATGTCATATTTGGTATTCATTGTGTATATGTGTGTGTGCTTTCATGATTATATCTGTTCAAATTAAATAATTAATAAGTGTGTTATTCTGGATGTTTGAAAGAATTAAAAAGTTTAATTGACAATTGATTCACCCCCCTCTCGGTTCTCCGGGCATTCAACACATCTAAAAGCCGGATCATCAACTAGCTCATTACCAACTTTTCAATTTAAAATGTTTTGGTGCCCTTCAACATATTCAAATTTGAAAATTTCATTTTTAACTTTATCATTTTTACCAAGATAGGAAAGGGAGTAAGCCAAATAAGACTTACTTCTATCAGTAGATAATCTCTTTCTAAGTCTATTTTGACTTTGAGTGAATTTAAAATAGAGCTAGTCATCATAATTAAGCCCATGGTTGGCCACTTCATCGACAACTCTATTTCCCTTTCGAAAGATATGTTGAATTTTGATATCAGGAAAGTGGCCCGCTAACCTTTTACTCTCTTTCATGAATTTTTTTAATCTCCCATGGGATACCCACCATACCATTTAGGCCCATCGTTAAGTATAACTCCTTGATAATTCAGATGACTTAGACGCCTAAGGCCTTGCCGCACTGCAACAACCTCCACCTTGTTATTAGTACCTCTATCCAAATTAATACAATAGCCTTCAATTAGGTGACCTCTATAAATTTTGATTATGCCTCCTACTCTAGGGTAAGTGCACAAAGATGGGAGAACAAAAAGATGCCAAAAATTTTTTTGGCCCCCATCAAGCCCTTTAGGCATGCACCCTATTTGGCGCACACCAAATAGTTTTGGCATGCCGAACTTAAGGCTTTCTCACACCAAATCTATTTGGCATGTGCCAAATAAGGAAAGCACCAAATAAGGCAAGTGCCAAATTTGGCATGCACCAAATGGCATTACATTTTGAGAATTGCGTCTTCATTTTGAAAACCACAAGTTATCTATCATTTTCACTCTGTCAGAAAATATACATAAATTATAACATTTTGTATGCAAGAAAATGTGGAGACGAAAACGAATAAATCAGATTCAAAAGACCCATACACCAATGAGACTCTTGGTGAAAGCATATGAACTCATTCAAATAGTTCAACTTCCCAAGGGGTGTCCCATTGTTCTCTATCTCACAAGATCCCTAAAGTCAATATTTTGCTCTCAGATCATTGAAAAAAGTGACTTAGGAATGACAACTCCAAGAACGAGTGATGTTTGATTTATATGCATGAATGCATTCTAAGATGTATGATATTCAAACTATGATGATTAAGCTAATATTAAAGATGATGATATGATAAAAGATTACCAAAATTTATCCTAGCATGATATACTATTCTATCATGAATATTCTATGATGTAGTAAAATACTTCTAAATGTTATTATGATGATTTTAACAAAGAGAGGCTAAACTGTTTAGTAATTTAGACTATAATGTAGATGCATAAAAAAATTAAATTAAATGAGGAATGAGAGCTCTATTTATAGGAAAAATAGGGCAATGGATGGTCAAGATTGAATAATCTTAACAAGGGCTAGGATTGAAAGTTAATCAATCCATGTTTACAATTCTCACCAATGAAATGGTGATAATTGTCAACAAAGGGCTGCTTGAGAGGAGATGTAAGAAGCATTAAATTTTTGAGAAGATATGAAGGTTACCTTAGGAAGTAAGGGTTAAAGTTAGGTTAGGGTTATCCAATGGATAAAGCTTTTACCCAAGGGGTAATCTCTTGTGCAAGGGTTAATAGGATAACCAAGGTTAAAGCCATGAATGCTTGATGAAACCCTTGGGTTAGATGAGGGTTAAGTTAGAAAGAAAGTATCTAACCATGCAAGAAGGTTGAGTTAACCATTAATGGTTAGGAAGACTTTAAGGGTTAACTTGTTGAAGACATAAAGCCTTTAATGCATTTCAAAGACTTTCCTCTAAATTTGAGAAGTAACCTCCTCAAATTTAGGGAAAGGACATGATTAGGAGTTGATTAGGCTAATTAAAAGAGTTTAGAAGAATCTACAAGGGTCTAGAAGAGGTTTAGGAGGCAAGTGGGAGATGTAGGAAAATCCAAGTGGATGAAGGAGGATTTTAATTAAAATAAAATTACTTTATTTCAACAAAAATAGATAGAACTTGTATAAATACAAGTGGGGGGATTTAATAAATAAATTAGATTTATTTATTTGCAAGGATAAATTTAATTAAAAAGGTAGAAAGGGGAATTAATTAAATAAAGTGATTTATTTAATTAAAGGCTAGAAATGGTTTAGGTAAATTTAATTAAATGAATTGAGTGATTTATTTAATCAAATAGATGAAAATGGAGAAATTAATTAAATAGAATTTAATTAAATACGAGGAATGGGGTTAAAATAAATATTAAATATTTATTTAGGAAAGTGGATAGATTTATACATCTGCATTTTTCTCCTCTTTGAAGTGACGTGTGTGCACATATTGATTCAAAGAAAAAAATTCGGATATGCTGCCAAAATTTGATCAATATGATGTTGTGTGTCAAAATATCGATATGATGCCCCAGATGTGAATAATTGATTTGATATAAAAAGCTGATATGAGACTGATGTCGATATGAGACTGATATGAAATTGATGTGAAGATTTAATATGATAATGCCCCCTCAGGAGATCGTTCGTGCACTAAAGGCATGAAAGATCTCTCGAAAGAAGAAGAATGTTATTTGAAAGATAGAGGAATGGATATTTGATGACATGCATGGGTTTGATAAGATTGATTGGATTGATAAGATTGATTAGATTGAGATTAAGTCTGGATTCAGGTATGACACCTTGTGTATAAGACAAAGATGATCAAAATGTCTAGTTTCAGGAATGATATATCTTGTATAAGACTTGATCAAAATATCTAGTTTCAAGAAGGATAAATCTTATATAAGACTTGATCAAAATGTTTGGTTTCAGGAATGATGTATCCTATATAAGATTTGATCAAAATGTCTAGTTTCAGGAACAATATATCCTATATAAGACATGATAGAATGGATTAAATAAAATGGATTGATAGAATTGATAAGATTGGGATCAAGTCTAGTTTCAGGAATGGTACCTCCTCTATAAGACAAAGATGATCAAAATGTCTGGTTTCAGGAACGATATATCTTGTATAAGACCTGATCAAAATGTCTAGTTTCAAGAAAGATGCATCATGTATAAGCCCCGATAGATAAGAGAATGTCTAGTTTCAGGAAAGATACATCCTATATAAGACATGATGGATGAGAGTTGGATGAATGATGAAGATATGGAAGTGAAGAAAGATTACATGATGGTGTGATAGATATGCATGTGATGGATGCAATGATGAATGTGACTAGATGATGATGATGTTGAGATGTATCTTGAAAATGAGATGTATGATAATGATAATGAGATATATCTAATGCAATATTAACATCATATGCAACTTAATGAAAGTTGAAAATGATATGCAACTTAATGAAATTGTATGCAACTAAATGATCACTTTAATTATGTCATTTTCATTCCCGTTTAGTCACTTGTATGTGCTCTTTTTGTCATCATTGAGATTTTGATATGTTGCAATTTAATTCAAGCATAATCATATAATTCAACCATAATGACCTAAGTAAAACTTACATGGATGTTTGATATTGCAAGATGACACAAGCATCAAGGTATAATTGAACCAAGACAACCTGAGTGTTGCTTGCATAAAACAGACAATAGTTAACCATTTGCATGTGCAAAGTAGAAAATGTCTTCAATGATATCTTTCCAATCATGTCTCAAGATAATTTTTCACCATATGAATGATTGCCTCACAGACAGAAAACCAAAGAAAATATCAAATTCCTTCGTTGCTTCTCTAGCTAAGTGTATCCTTGAGTAGCTCTAAAGATCTAACAATTTAGAAATAAAAAATACAAACAATCAAAACTTTATGCTAAATGTAAACAATTCATAATTTAGAAAATCATCCATCGTGTGTGTGTTTGAAGTTGCAGTTGGACAATGATCCCACTTTTCTAGCCTGGTGAGCATTTTTGACAATGGTTTCTTAGTATGTTGTGATCCTTGTTTGTTGTCTGAATGCCAAAGCGAGAGGAAAGTTGCCCCTGTTGGCTTGATGATGATTGTAATGGATGAACTCATGTGTTTTCATTAATGGCACATGTATACACACACATATATTCACATTGTCATAGTCATCTTAGTTAAGACAAACCGATATTACTCCTAAGTCTTTATATTGTAAAACCGGTATTATGTATAGTGAAGTTGAATCAGTTTTGAGGGTGTCTAACCGGTATATGAAGGAATGGCATGACACCAACTTAGAGTTTCAGTGGAGATCAACAAGGAAGCAAAATGGAGGATAATCAATCTATGAGTTGGAAGATGTTAACTCTTAACCAGTATGGGTGTTCTAACCAATTTTATTGATTGTATGATGAGTTATCACCAGTTGTGATGAGTTATCCCTAACCGACAGATTTGGTGGTAATTTGTGATGCATTATGTTAGATTGTCTAGATACACTGTACCTAGGAAATTGTGATGTGTTTCTTGAGCCGACATGAAATATAATGTCTATATAATAGCATTATGATGAACTATTTTCATGATGCAAGATTAAAGTGTTAAGTTCTTGCGATTTACTAAAGGCATTGCAGAGTATGTCGATGATGCAGTTTTGAGTGAGCAGAAGAGGATCTATTCAAGCAAGATGTGCTACTTCTAGCTGACACCTCCTGTTGTTTTCTAATCACTACAATAGTCAAATCCCCTAACCGGGTAAGCTCTAACAAGCTTCATTGTACAAATCCTCTAACCAAGTGATCCATTAGTTTTTGTTTGAAATCCTCTACCGAGGTTACTCCTAGTAGGGTACTACTTTTAACAGGGTATAGCTCCTAATAGGGCTTTGGGACCTTTAATAGGATTTTCTCCTAGAAGAGCACTTTTGTAGACCTTAACTAGTCAATTACCTATTACTACAGATAGTTAACTTGTGAGTCCCATCTCACTATGGTTTTCCCCAGTTGGGTTTTCCACATATAAACATTTGTGTTATGATGGATGTTTTACTTGTTGTGGATGCTTTAATATCACTTTGGATTGCATGCATAGTATTTAGTAAGTTGGTTAACTGTCTTTATCATTCTGTGTTTAAAGTGGTATTGTTTTTGTTGTCACTGATTCACCCCCCCCCCCTCTCTCAATGCTTTATGTCTAACAATTGGTATCAAAGCCTAACTTCCTTAAGGCTTAATCACTTGGAAGGAAACCCTAAAGCCACCATGGGGAATTTGAGTTATTTAGAAATGGCTAGAGTGTTTGATGCTATCATAGGCCCATTGGACCTTTCCTTTTACACCGAGTATCTCATTCAAGAAATATAAGGCCAATAAAATAAGAAGAGACCCATATTTAAAGGTGTTCTTCTTGTCTTTCTTTAATTTTCTTCAAATTACTCATCAGTTCATCCAAGAACTGTACACAAATCATACCTCATGTCACCCTTGAAGTTATATCTACTTGATTGATAGACTTTGTAACAAACCATCATCAATGCAAACCTCACACCATGCTCCAAAATGTCACTGATAGTCATTTCTCTGTTGTCAAACTTGGAACTAGTAGTGGCTATCACTGTGTTATTCAATACTTTTCTTAGGCCAGGTACTTCACCGGTTTCACTTAGGCATGTCACAACTTGAATTGCATGTGTAGTGATCTTATGAGGCCTATCAAGCCATATGAACTCATCATGGACTCGACTAAGGATATATCAGATCCACTCCACTTCGTCGAACAATGGAAAATGGACAAGCTATGAAAAACCCTTGTCCTGAAGAACCTTATATTATGGTTTGAGGTTACCCAAGTTGTCCACCAAATATTTGTTATACAAGGTTGGCATATCAAAATTTCCAAGCTCCTCAAGATCACAATGGATGTATGCCCTAATATCCTCAATGCAAAGAACATCATAGGGTGCCAATGAAAATGCTCCTTCTGGATCATCTTCGACGGACTTGAAAGGGTGTTTCTTGAAAATAGGTCTAGCTCTATCCTTAATCTCAACAACCAATAGGGTAGCAATTAGAGATATCGATGCAATTTTGAATCTAGGATTTGAAACAGATAGCTTCACGAAACAGATAAATGCCTTTTAATTCAACCAGGAATAAGAAATCACTTCCAAATTGCTACAAGCTCAATTTTGATTGCCAAATCTCTTTTCTTCACTACATTGCTCTTTTCTCTTGATCAAATTGTGAAAGTAAACATTTGAAATGTTCTTTTAACCTCTAAAAACCTAATTCTACATTGTAATAAATGCTTCAACCGGTTACTATTATTTTCATAAAATAGCTTACCGTAGACTCAAACCTCGATCAAATCTTCTGGATAACATCTGCATACATGATTTAAGCCATCTACAACCTACCAGAATCAGTTATAGATCACCTAAGAGGGGGTTCTATGAATCTGTATGTAAATTTCCTCCTAAGGCCAAAAAGCCCTAGTTGTCGGATGAGGTTCCATCAATGGATTCAGGTGTGGAGCCATTCTGCACATTGGAATCTTCTTTCTTCACCCACGTTGTCTTATGTTGATCTCTAATTTCACCCAATGTTTTTTTGCCTTTCTCATCTGATTTGTGTTTTTTTACCGAACCATTATTCTTGCTTTTGTAGTATTTTGCAATGTGACCAGTCTTGTTGCATGCATGGGAAACAAGAGTTCTCTACATAAGTCTGAAATTCATCTAATTTGGTCTCATCCTGCATTGGTTAGGGGTGAACTCACAATAATGGTTCCCACTTTTTTGCCACTTTTGACACTGAGATGAACATTTTTAAAATAATCTTCAACTTCCAAGAACTATAACTTTTAAACTATTAAAAATTTGAAGATGATGTAAATTAGTGATTTGTAGCATTTTGTTTGTAAATTCTATATACATTTTTTTCAAATTTTTTTGATGGATTTTTTTTAAAATTTTCCATCTCCCTTGAAAAGTAGTTGTTTACAACAAACTACATTTTTTAAGAGTGATGTGCCTCCCGAAACACATAACTTTTTTTCCTATATGATAAAAACTCAATTCTTTCAAATTTTGGTTTGTAACATAAATATCTAGGGATTGCAATTGGTTTGATAGTGATATGTTCAATATTTTTCGTTTTATAAAGTTTTGAAGTCCGACTAGTCATAATTCAAACATAGGTTTAAGTTTGAACACATAACTTGTTCTATATATATTGAAATTCAATTTTATTTTTTTTGTTAGAAATAAGACATCAATACCTGGGGCTTAGATATTTTTCAAAAATTTTTTGAATTGGCTTCCTATTTTTCCCAATGCGTTGAACAGAGAAGTTCATGTTCGGTGAAAAACCAATATTCCATAAAATTAAAAAAACAAGAACATAATAAATTCAAAATATAATAAAATTATACTCATTGGAAATCTTGCTCCAAGTACTACCATCTAATATTTTTGTGTTATCAAGATTATTTCATTCATAATAGTAACCAGAGCACCGAAGTCATAAATTCCTCAGAACTCTGAAAAAGTTTGGGAGAAACATCTAACAGCACGATTCAAATGAATAGAGGTTCGAGTGAACCCACCTTCTCTCGAACCCAAATGCTAAATTTTGACATGTACTTTTTCATAACGGCCAGGTTCGAACGAACCCGACCTTTTTTAACTGTCAGGGTTCAGTTGAACCCTACCCGATGCAATTTTATTTTTTTTTCATTTAAGTGGAGTCGTATAAATGTCCATAATTTTTTTCATTTTTTATCACACAAATGATTAAAATAATTCGCATTTTTGGATGAGAGAAGACATTTGAAAATTATTTTGAGGGCAATAATTTGAAGATATTTGAAGGTTTTTTTAAAAGCATGGGGAACAAGAAGAGAAGGCAAAATAAGACTTCAAGGGATCATTCTCCCAAAACGGAAGAAAGATATCGAGAACAAAGAAGACAAAGATATCATGATGCAAGTATGTATTTTTTTTTTTATTTCTATTTAATTTTATATGTATTACGTACCAAAAATAGTGTTTATTTGTTAGTTTTAATTAGTTCAATATTTTTTATCTAATATTTTTAATGAAAATTAATTTAAAAATCTTAATTAAATTAATTGGAAATAGTAGGATTAAACATAATCTCGTTTTAATTGGAAAGCATAATTTATTTGAAATAATATGTGTATTTGCAAATTTCAAATTCCACTAACTTGCTTCTTGTGTAATTCCATTTTTCTCCTATATAATTAAGTCCATTTATAATAGATAAGACCTATTAAGTCATAAAATTAATAAGACCTATTATGTCATAATTTAGGTTCTAACTTATATTGAATATTTAAGACATGTACTTAATTTCATGTGATAGGTCCTTTAATATCACATAATATATCTGTCTTAAGGGGAGTCAAGTATATTAATGTGAAATGTTTTTGCATACGTGGTCATATTAATTTTAATAATAAGGTCTATTATGTGATAAATTAAGACTTATTATATTGATTATAGGTCTTAAATGTGACATAAATTTAGAACCTATTATGTCATAATTTAGGTTCTATTTATATGACTTCACGTATGCAAAAACATTTCAGATTAGGAGGTCTATTATGCAATAATAGGTCTTAAATACACATGTGACAAATTATAGTCCACCTATTATAACATAACAAATTAATATTACCACCAAGTTATCATATGCATGCATCAAAATATTTATACTTTTAATTTTCAAAATTGGAATTTATAATTTATCAAAATTTCATTTTATGTGTTATTAGTGAGAGAATGAGTTTTTCAAAATAACTCATCAATATTTATTTCCACTTTATATGTTTATGTTTGTTTGTTATTAATGCAAAACTAAATTTAACCTTAACACTATATGCAAGGAATAACATAAATTAAATGATAATAATAAACTAATTATAATTCTTCATGTGTAAATCTAGAATTAAATATCAGAAAAAAATTATTAAAATAATTCTCATCTTCTTCAAATATTAATTACTGAACAAAATTTAACTCTAACTCTAAACCTACTTGCACACTAAATCAATTTGAGCCCTAATCCTAACTTGAGAATGAATTGAACTTTAAACCTAAACTTAATTTAATTAGAGTTATAACACTAACCTTCAAAGTAATTAAATTTAATAAACCAAATTGAACCCTAATTTTCACACAAAGTTTTAAGCCAAATTCACCCCTAATCTTTGTAGAAGTTGAGAAAGCCAACTTCACAGACCCCGAAGATCACCTGCATGCAAATAACCTGTCACAGAAAGAAGAGATGGAGACAAACAAGCAAGGGTGCTCTGAAAGCTGAAAAATGTATTCATCCAAGAGAGAGATAAATTACAAAGATGAATCCTTATAAAAGGATATTGTGCAACCCTAAAAGAAACCCTAATAGGTAGACATTTAATAATTAATATAATTATTAAATGTCACAAATGCAAACTAAAGTGAAATCTTAAGAGAGGAATAAAGGTAATTTAATCAACATGATTAAATTAAAACCTTTACTCTAACACCCCCCCTTAAGATGAGCAAAAGTGCAGTTACAAACATGTGCAAGAAAGCAAAGGTAACTACAATGCAAGAAAGTAAACTTGGGTCCCGGCAACAAGGCCTGATCAGGTACCCAATTACAACCAAATCTCTGTAAAGTGGAGAAATAGAGAAAACCTCATGGGAAAAACTCTACTCCAAAAAGAGATGAAAGAAATAAATGCACTAATAACAGAAGGATAGGAGGTGGATAACATGATACCCCCCATAGACAACTTCTATCATATAAGTACATATACAATGGTCTCCATAGGAGAAAAAGAAAGAGACTAGAAGCCCCCCCCACAATGAAGAAACTCCTGTCGCACATATGGATGCCTGAGGTAGAATCCAAAAAGAGATCCTGAAGCGGCATATAATATTCCTCCCCTTGGGAAGAAATGGATCCAAAGGACGAAGATGAAGAAACCCTGTGAAGAGAGAAGAATCAATCTGTCTCAAGATGTGTGCCATAATAGGATGCTGAAGAATCCCTCTGTCTGAACTGAAACAAAAGATGTCAAATCCAAACTGAACTGAAGACTCAAAAACTGCAACCTCTGAATGCACAGATGATGGTGGGCTAACAGCTGGAATATGGCTGTCAACAAAGAGGAGCTGAAAATCCTCAAAGTAATCCTCCAAGTCTGTAATATAGGACTCTACAAACAAAGACGAAATGCCTGCAAGATAAGAATCCCAAGTAGCCATGTCTGAAAGATGTATGATGTCCTGCTTAGCTGAATCAATAGGAGCCAAAGAAGAGGCAATATCAAACTGATCAGGAACAAAAGGAGATGATGTTGATACATATATAATCTCAGTCTGAAGAGTAGGAACTATGAGACAATCCTCTGATTCATCGGAATATGTAAGGGTGTCTAAATATTGAAGTTCCTTCAAAGTAGCATGATCAAAAGGTGTGTTATCTCTCCAACCAATGGGTACAAGACAATCTGAAGCAGGATCCTTTGGGAATGGAGAAAGACTGGGGTCTCCATAGATCTCCCAAAGACGTGTCCAAAGTGAGTGAGGACAATCAATGCCCGATATAGCCCACACAGTGTCAGAATCAACACTAGACAAAATAACTCCTACTATGTGATTTCTAATGATATCCCAAGCTAGTTTTCCCTCTAAAGTTGCTGGTTCAGGTATGAGATCATACAAATAAGGCAAAATATTAAGCCACCTACAGTGTGTAAGTATGCCCTTTGCCCATGACTCATAATTACCCCGTTCTAGAAATACAACTGAAGGGTGAGTAGAAAAACCCATGATAACTCTTCAAATTAACAAATCTGAGACTAAATGACTTTAATACTGATAAAGCAGATCAAATGAAGCCATCCCATGCAAACAAATTATTTCCAAGTCTGAAACGTCCAAGTAAGTGACAGATGTGTTAAAACACAAAGTACTGAATAAAATGTACCTGGTGCAGATTCTGGAAAAATACATGATAGATCTAGAAAGAGCACAGAACCACCTTTCCGACGCCTATTCGCTTTCGAAAAACGGAGTCCGTATGCAAAAGATATGGCTCCTGGAGTGCAAAAAACTTGTTCTGACTTCGACTGGCAAAAAACACTACAAAACGGAAAAATCAGAAAAAAAGATCTCCATCTTTTAGATCGGGCTCGGAACCAGCTTTCCAACGCCTATTTTCATTCGAAAATCCGAGCTAAAATGCCCGAGTTATACCCGATTTAGTAAAACTGCTCCAAAAAGGGCCCAAATAAGCTCTTATAGCCCTCAAGGGCTAAAAAAAATAGGCCCCTGGTCCTCTGGGTGACCAGGAGCTGGCGCAGGGGGGGCTGGCGTCGCGGAGGCGGCGCAGGGGCGGCGCAGCTGGATCCGGCGGGGTGCGGGCGGCGCGGGTGGCGGCGGTTTTCGCCGGTGGCGCGGCAGTGGGGACCGGGCCGCGGCCGGTGGTTACCACCGGCGGCGGTGGCCGCCGGGCTATGCACCGGTGGTGCTGGCCTTAAAAAAGCGCTGCGCCCAGTTTTACACTGGCTGCGCTTTTTTTTAAACAAAAAAACCGCTTTTTTTATATATTTTTTTTTTGATTTTGCCTCGGTCTGCGTGCCCTGGGGCCGTACGGCCTTGGGGCATAAAAATTTTGCCTTCTGGAGCAACTGTGTCCAAATCGGACAAATTTTATATGGAAATAGGGGTTTTTGGGCGCTACGAGCTCAACGGTGAGGTCCGTTTGGGCTCAAAGTGCACCGAAAAAAAAATACCCCCTATTCCAAAATAAAAAATAGAAGACAAACACAGATCTGATGCAACCAAAACCTGAAAGTCAGATCTAATCCTCGTAGCTCCAAATTCTTCAGAAGACGAACAGGAAGCAGCAGGTCTAGAGCTCTGATACCATGTAGAAGTTGAGAAAGCCAACTTCACAGACCCCGAAGATCACCTGCATGCAAATAACCTGTCACAGAAAGAAGAGATGGAGACAAACAAGCAAGGGTGCTCTGAAAGCTGAAAAATGTATTCATCCAAGAGAGAGATAAATTACAAAGATGAATCCTTATAAAAGGATATTGTGCAACCCTAAAAGAAACCCTAATAGGTAGACATTTAATAATTAATATAATTATTAAATGTCACAAATGCAAACTAAAGTGAAATCTTAAGAGAGGAATAAAGGTAATTTAATCAACATGATTAAATTAAAACCTTTACTCTAACAATCTTAAACCTAATTGAATAACCTATCAATTTGAACCTTACACCAACTCTTAAGTTATGTATAGAACAGGCTCGAAATTATGTCCAATCATCCCACAATCATAGCATCTCATGTTCTGAAAATTATTCATTACTACTCTACACATGTTTGACTTGTGACCAAAATTGTTGCATATGAAACATTGATCGGTAAATGTAGGACCATTATTTACATTATTCATAATTCCATTATTCATCTTACTTAACATCTACTGTTTAATTTATAGGCATTAGGCTATCTTATAAGAGGATTCTTGTTCTTAGGCTTTGTATTTCTTTGTTCTGAAACAAAGGACTCTCCTTTTTCATATCCAAGTCCTCTCATGTCTTTTCCATGTATTTTAATATCCAACATCTCATGCAGCCTTGCTGAGATAGCATTGAATTTGTCTTTGTATTCATTTGCAGTAACAAGTTCATCCCTTAGAGAAACAATCTATCTTTCAAGTTCTTGTCCATCATTCTTTGACTGTGTCAACTCAAGATTCAATTGATTATTCTCATAGGTAAGTCTGAAGCATTCATCTGATCTATCTTTCAATGATTGAGTCAGACTTTCTTCATTCTTCAATACAACATTCTCTCTAGCAAGATTCTCACACTCATCAAACTTGTCCCAATTCTCCATGCTTCGTTCTTCATTTTCTTTTAGTTTGTCCATCAACTCTTTCCTCTTATCTCTTAAAGTGCTCACTTGATCTTTCAAATCCTTTTGATGAAATCTTTAGTTGCATTCAAGCTTCTCTTTAAAGAAATTAATTCATTTCTTTTTGCATCAAGATCTTCAAGAGCCACACAAAGTTGTCTCTGCAAATCAGAATCCATTGATTCAATCTCTAAGATATTCCTCAATAGGTTAAACTTCCTCAAAGGAACTAGGCTTTGATACCAATTGTTGGAAACAAGGATCACTGAGAGGGGGGCTAAACCAGTGATCTACTAGTAAACAAATTTTCTGACTTAATCTCAAACCATCGAAAGCATGTGCAAGAAAGAAAAATGTACAAACATAATATAATCAACCACAAAATCATAACACCATGAATTTTACATGGAAACGCAAATGGGAAAAACCACTGTGTAATTTGAACCCACAATATTATTCCACTATGGCTAGTTGTAAAACAATATTTCCTGCGAGAATGCACTTGGATTCAGGCATACTGCCTAGAGTTCACTACTTAAGTTACAAAATAAGGCTACAACCTCAGAGGAAGGCTCACTTCCTTACAAGAGATTACAAACCATTTACAATAAGTGAAGAACTAGAAAGTACCATCTGACTATGCCACATATCAGTTCCAGTTAGGCATAAAATGATCTATTGCACTAGGCTAATAAACTGCTTTGCTCTGGTCTACTAAATCAACACAATTTTGAGTGCACACGTGAAACTACACTCAATTTCTCCAAAAACACCACACAGATTATTTTCAACAATTAATTCATTAACTCAAATGGTCTTATATATTCAGACACTCCAAAATTAATCGCCCACAAATTGACTTCACCAAATATTAAAGTTGGAACGTGTAACTGCAGGTCAGCTTGAATTTGTTGTCGGATCATATACTAGAACAAAAATACATGATCACACGCTCCCTATAGGACTCACATATCATTCCAAACACATTTCCAATCACCGAAAACAACTTAAGGAATCTGGTCACATGATATCCCATCACACATGAAGAATACTTAGTTTTATTGTTCTACCAGATAATGGACCTTCAAACAAGCATAGGAATCAATACCAGAGGGTGGATTGGCATGATAATCTACTTCATATACCTAGCCAATTAATCATCAATCACCAAAATCATAAAACTGTATATTGAGTTGCACTAACTGTATTAGTCCATAATTAAAAGACATCTGCTTAACCAAAACTTCATACTGAATGAAATCAGAAGATTGAGTTGCCATCAATGAAAACTCCTAAGAATCTACAAGCATTTTGAATCATCAGTATCCATTGGAGCATCACTGGAACACCAAATTCCAACATGGCTCTGCTTGGATTCTTTCCAACATTTATGCTCATAATGGTAAGAATTCTAGAAAGTCTTTATGGTCTCCTATAGTGAATGCAAGGAAGAATTTTCCCAATGAAAAGTGGATCTTAATGGGAGATTTCAACAACCCTATTTCTAACTTGGAAAAGTTGGGTGGGGCCCCGATTGTTGAAGATAGTAATCAAGACCTATTAGATATGATTAATGCTCTGGGATTGTTAGATCTTGATCTTCGTGGAACTAAGTTTACTTGGTCAAATAGGAGAAGTGGCTCAGATCTTATCTAAGTCAGAGTGGATAGAGGTCTTATAACTCCGGATTGGTTGTTAGATTCATCCTGATGTCTTTCATCTTTGTCAAGGATTGGTTTTAATTAATTCCTCCTTGCACTAAGTATTTCTTCCTTGAATAGAAGAAAGGCTTTCTCTTTTAGGTTTGAGAAAATGTGGACCCTCAATAGTGATATGTATGACAAAATCAAAGAATGGTGGGACATTAACTTCCAAGCTATGGCTATGTTCAGAGTAGTCAAAAAATTGGCCAACATTAAAGCTAATGTCCAGAAATGGAATAAATCCTCTTTTGGGAATATTTTTCAAATTAAAGGTATTTTGAAAAGGGAGATAGATGATGTTCAAATGTTGATCCAAAATTTTGGTTATGACTAGGTCAAACAATGGAAAAACAAGTGGAGATCCTCTCTAAACTCCATGATATTATTTCCAAAGATGAGGAATACTGGAAACAGAGATCTAGAGTGATATGGCTAAAAATTGGTGACCATATTATTAAGTTATTTCATATAAATACTTTGAAACATAGAGCTTCTAATAGAATCAAGAGGATATCAACCAATAATTCTTGGATTGACAAGCAGGAGGAGATAAGTAGGGAAGTTGTTCAGTTCTTTTCTCCCCTCTTGGTTAATGAAGGCTGTCTGGATATGGAAGCACAAGAAGAAATTCTCAAAGAGATCTCACTAAGTATCTCTCAAGTGATGAATAAAGACCTGACTAAAATTCCTTCTTTTGAGGAGGTCAGGGAGGTGGTGTTCTCTTTCAAAGGGAATAAAATCTCAAGACTTGATGGGTGTCCAATGTTCTTTTTTCAACTCTTCTGGAACATTGTTGGAGTTGATGTTGCTAATGCTGCTAAGGAATCTTTTGGATCTTAGTTGCTCCTTAAATAGCTTAATGCCAGTTTCATTATGTTGATCCCTAAGTAGCCAAATGCCAACTACTTTTTCCCAGGTCGCCAAATTCAGGACTCCATTATTTTTGTGCATGAGAATATTCACTCTCTCTCAATTAATAAGAAGCTGGGGATTTTGCTGAAGTTGGATTTGCTCATGGCATATGATAGGGTGAATTGGCAGTTTTTTATCAGAATGCTCCATGCCTTTGATTTCAGTGATCACTTTGTCTAGCTGGTGAATCAGTGTATTTCTATCCCTAACTTTTTTGTGTTGAATAATGGTTCTCCATCTGGCTTTTTCTAGGTATCTAGAGGCCTCTAGAAGGGGGACCCCGTTTCCCCATTTTTATTCATCTTAATGGGAGAAGCCTTCAGTAGAATCATTCAAAGAGATGTTAGGTTCAGTAGACTCAAAGGGATCCATCCTTCTTCTAATGTATAGGTATTTTTGCATTATATATTTATTGATGATATCATGTTATTGGGTAAAGATTCAGTGTCGAAAGTGAAGAGTCTAAAACAATTATTGTCTTTATATGAAAAAGGTTCTGGCCAAAAGATTAGTCTTCCCAAAATCTCTATCTTCTTTCTTAATACTCCTGATCATAGACAGGTTAAAATTACAAGAATTTTGGGGTGTAAGCTTTCCTAATTCCTGGCTACTTATTTGGGTCTTCCTCTTTATTTTGGGCCTACCCCAGACTCTTTCTAGTCTATTATGATTGATTGGTTCCAAACCAAGTTGGCTAGACGAAAAGGGGCTCTTTTGAGCCAAGTGGGTAACCTCCAATTGATTAAAGCTTCTTTGCAAAATTTTCTTGTGTATGCGATAAGCTTATTCAAGATCCCTCTAAATTTTGTGTATAGAATGGAGAAGATCAAGAAAACTTTTTTATCGACTCGTACGGAGACCAAGAATTCACTTCAGCTGGTTTCCTGGGATCAAGTTTGTCTTCCTAAGAGGCTTGGGGGTCTTGCAATTAGACATATCCAAGAATTTAATAGAGCCCTCCTTACCACAAAATTGTGGAGATGTCTTTTAGAGTCTAATGAGTGGATATCTATTATTCGGAATAAATATTTGGGTCTTCTCCATTCTCCTCAACAAGTTTTGGAAGACCCTTGTCTCCCTCAAGCTACACCAACTCTTTGGTTGAATATTCTTAATCTGAAATCCATCATTTTAAAAGCCTTGAGATGGAGTCTTCAAAATAGCTAGAAGATTAGATTCTACAAATATTGGTGGTATGGTGATGGCGCCCTAATTGATTTCCCCTAGGCCATTCCGCATAGAGCTTTGTGTGTGGATTTGGTTGGCTTCTAGGTAGGTGATTATATTTGGTAAGGTCAGAGGGTTGATCTACTTCAATTGGATCCTATGTTGAAGCCTCTTTAGGTTTGGTTGTCTTTTATTCATATTCCTACATCCCCATTTGAGGATTCTTTGATTTGGGGTGTCTCTTACTCTACTGGATTTTTGGTCTCTCAAGCTTTTTCCCTATAGATCATAAATTGTGCTCCTACTCCCTTTTGGTCCCACCTCTGGAATCATTTTCTGGTGCCCAAGATTAATATTTTTTGTATGGCTCTTCATGCATAACAAAATGCTTTGCATCGCTAATTTGTGCAGACGTGGAATGTTGATCCCCGATAGATGCTTTCTGCATAAAGAAAATAATGAGAATGTTTCTCATCTGCTGATTAATTGTGGTTTTGCCTAGGGTATATGGTCCTATTTTTTTTATCTCTTGGGGGTTATGTGGAGTTTCCCCTTCAACATCTTAGATTGTTGTCTTCTATGGAGATACCCTTCTGATAATCTGGCCCTTATTATTTTGTGGAACTTCATGCTTCCCCACATTTCTTGGGGTATCTAGAAGGAAAGGAAAAATCATATTTTCAAGGACAAAGAATCTTTAGCTTTCTCCATGGCCTATTGAATTCAGAATTCCATTAAGGAAAATTTTGTCTCCTCCTGTATGTCCTGCCGGATTGATCCCTCCATCCCTACCTTGGCATCAGACTGGGAGATCATTAATAGATGAAATATCAATTGGGAGATTTCTAAACCAAATGTTAAGCTTAAGAAGACCAAACCAAATATTGCTTGGGTTTCCCTCAAGAGGATGGATTAAAATTAATATTGATGGGACCACTAAGGGAAATCCTAGGCTGATAGGTTGTGGGGGAGTTTCTTGTGATTACACTAGTAGGCTTGTCTCAGTAGTGACACTCCCACTAGGTACTCAGACAAACCACTTTGTTGAGGAAAACACTATTTACCTTGGGGTCCAACTTGCTTTCCAGGAGATCATAAAAATATATGGCTCAAAAGTGACTCCCTGAACATTATTAATTGTCTAATTAATCATATGAAACCTAGATGGACAAGTAAACACCTAATCTAGGATTGCCTTAACATGATTTCCATGTTGGATGAAGTTTGAATCACACATAGCTTTTGGGAAGGTAACCAACTTGTGGACTACATGGCTAACTTGGGTGTGGGTTATGAGAAAATCAAATAGCTGAGGGAAGAGCAAACTTTCCTAATGCAATTGTGTGAACTAGCATGAAAGGATGTTTCACATCTTATAGATTCTCAATGGCCAAATTTTAATGATTCAATCTTTTCACATGTGTAAAGCTACTCACCATAATAGTTGGTATCATCATTATACTAGGGCTTCCAGATTGTTCTTGGTTTCACCGTTTTGTGTCTTCTAGTTTTGGTCTGGTTATGAGACGGTAATTCTCAGGATTGGCAAGGAAAATTTGAACATGGGGGTAGATAAAAATAGGCTTAAGCTGACCTCGTATCATAAGTGGGAGAAAAATAAGGAATTATGGATTGAGATTACAAATGGTGGCCTTGTCCCATTCATTAAGAAACTACATGGTATTGATCCTAGAATGACAAAAGGTTGTTTTAATGGCTGAAATAATGGCATTCTCAATGCCTAAGGTGTGG
>NW_026729629.1:0-50256 GCF_030272615.1 Cryptomeria japonica | reverse complement strand
GTGCACCTTCGTCGGGGTGGGCACCTTGGCTGGGTTTGCCCCGGCTGCGCTCCGAAGCGGGGTTATTGGAGCGCCGCCTCTTTTTTTGTCGGAGCGTTTGGTGGGGTTTCTCGCATTGGCTCTTCCGAGGCCCGGTTGCCACCCTGGCGCGCACGAAGTCGGAAGTAGGGTTAATTGCCCGGGTGCGCACCTTTGCCAGGGTGGGCACCTTACCTGGGCTGCGCACCAGGGCGGGCTCAAGATGGCACGCGCGTTCCGTTTTTTTCACTATCTTTCAAAACGGAAATTTTAAAATCTCCTTTTTTTTTTGCCTTTTCTGGAAATTAGTGAAGGCAGCGCATCAAAGGTGCGCACCTCGCTGCCCACCTTGGTGTGCTCTGAGGTGCGCACCCGGGAGCGCTACGAAGTGTGCTCCAAGGTGCGGCGTGCACGTTGTCGGAGCCCGGTTTGCCCCGGGTGCGCACCTCGCCTGCACCTTGGCCGGGGTGGGCACCTTGGCTGGGTTTGCCCAGGGTGCGCTCCGAAGCGGGGTTACTGGAGCGCCCCCTCTTTTTTTGTCAGAGCGTTTGGTGGGGTTTCTCGCATTGGCTCTTCCCAGGCCCGGTTGTTGGGTGCGCTCCCACCCTGGCGCGCGCGAAGTTGGAAGTTGGGTTAATTGCCCGGGCGCGCACCTTCGCCAGGGTGGGCACCTTGGTGCGCACACCTTGGCTGGGCTGCGCACCAGGGCGGGCTCAAGATGGCACCAGCATTCCCTTTTTCTCACTATCTTTCAAAACGGAAATTTTAAAATCTCGTTTTTTTTTTGCCTTTTATGGAAATTAGTGAAGGCATCGCATCAAAGGTGCGCACCTCGCTGCCCACCTTGGTGTGCTCCGAGGTGCCCACCACGGTGCGCAACGCCGGTGCGAACCCGGGAGCGCCCCGATGTGTGCTCCAAGGTGCGGCGTGCACGAAGTCGGACCCCGGTTTGCCCCGGGTGCGCACCTCGCGTGCACCTTGGTGCGCACACCTTGGCTGGGTTGCGCGGCCTGGTGGGCACCATGGTGCGCACCAAGGAGCGCTCCGAAGTGTGCTCCAAGGTGCGGCGTGCACGAAGTCGGAGCCCGGTTTGCCCCGGGTACGCACCTCGCGTGCACCTTCGCCGGGGTGGGCACCTCGGCTGGGTTGCGCGCCCTGGTGCGCACCAAGGAGCGCTCCGAAGTGTGCTCCAAGGTGCGGCGTGCACGAAGTCGGAGCCCGGTTTGCCCCGGGTGCGCACCTTCGCCGCGGTGCGCACCATGGCGTGCACGAAGTCGGAGCCCGGTTTGCCCCGGGTGCGCACCTCGCGTGCACCTTCGGCGGGGTTGCGCGCCCTGGTGGGCACCATGGTGCGCACCAAGGAGCGCTCCGAAGTGTGCTCCAAGGTGCGGCGTGCACGAAGTCGGAGCCCGGTTTGCCCCGGGTGCGCACCTCGCGTGCACCTTCGGCGGGGTTGCGCGCCCTGGTGGGCACCATGGTGCGCACCAAGGAGCGCTCCGAAGTGTGCTCCAAGGTGCGGCGTGCACGAAGTCGGAGCCCGGTTTGCCCCGGGTGCGCACCTCGCGTGCACCTTCGCCGCGGTGGGCACCATGGCGTGCACGAAGTCGGAGCCCGGTTTGCCCCGGGTGCGCACCTCGCGTGCACCTTCGCCGGGGTGGGCACCTCGGCTGGGTTGCGCGCCCTGGTGCGCACCAAGGAGCGCTCCGAAGTGTGCTCCAAGGTGCGGCGTGCACGAAGTCGGAGCCCGGTTTGCCCCGGGTGCGCACCTCGCGTGCACCTTCGCCAGGGTGGGCACCTCGGTGCGCACACCTTCTCAATGTTTTCTTGCCTTTTCTGGAAATTGGTGAAGGCAGCGCATCAAAGGTGCGCACCTCGGTGTGCTCCGAGGTGCGAACCCGAGAGCGCTCCGAGGTGCCCACGAAGTCGAAAGTCGGGTTAATTGCATTGTTTTCCCCGGGTGCGCTCCGAGGTGCGCAACATCGGCGCGCACCAAGGAGGGCTCCGAAGTGTGCTCCAAGGTGCGCACGATGGCGTGCACCTCTGGTGCGCACGATTCGGAGCTCGGTTTGACCGGGGTGCGCACACCTTGGCTGGGTTGCGCACCTTTTGTGCGCTCCAAGGTGCGCACGAAGTCGGAGCTCGGTTTGCCCCGGGTGCGCACCTTCGCCAGGGTGCGCACCTTGATGCGCACGCCTTGGCTGGGCTGCGCACCTTGGTGGGCGCCATGGTGCGCACCTTTCGTGCGCTCCAAGGTGCGCACGAAGTCGGAGCTCGGTTTGCCCCGGGTGCGCACCTTGGTGGGCGCCATGGTGCACTCCGAGGTGCCCAAGATTGGTGCGCACCAAGGAGCGCTCCGAAGTGCGCTCCAAGGTGCGCGCGAAGTCGAAAGTTGGGTTAATTGTCCGGTTTGCCTCGGGTGCGCACCTTGCGTGCACCTTCGCCAGGGTGGGCGCCTTGGTGCGCACACCTTGGCTGGGCTGCGCACACCTTGGCACCCGCGTTTCCTTCATTTTAAATTTTTTTTTTTTACAATCTCTCAAGTGGGAAATTCTATAATCTCAACTTTTTTTGCCTTTTCAGGAAACTTTTGAATGGAGCGCATCATTGGTGCGCTCCGAAGTGTGCTCCAAAGCTCTCTCCAGCTGCGTGCACCTGCCCCGGCCGCGCACCCGGCCCCGCCCAGCTTCGCTCACCTGTCCCGGGCGTCTGGTGCGGAACCTTAGAGTAAGAAACATCACCGTGCACCTTGGCCAACGTGCGCGACTCGACCGAGCGCGCACTGGCCGAGGTGCACACCGATTTCACCTGGGTGCGCGCGCAGCACCTCGGGCGCACCGGGGTGCGCGCACAACGCCCGGGTTGCACCGTGGCCTGTGTGCTCGGGGCGCCTCGGGTGCGCGCTCGGTGTCGCCCCCGGCGCGCGCGGTAGTGCGGGCAGCGCACCCCGGCCCGGCCCGGCCCCGACGAGAACGCAAACGGGCAAAAGGTTTATTCAAATAGCATTGCGACGCCCGGCGAAAAACTAAAAAAGGGTGCAACACCGGGACTTCCCGGGAGGTCACCCATCCCAGTACTACTCCGGCCCAAGCGCGCTTAACTGCGGAGTTCTGATGGGATCCGGTGCACTAACGCTGGTATGATCGCACCCGTTATGAGCTTGTCGCAGTGTGTACTTAGCAAACCGCGACCCACGTGCGAATCCACCCCGGCCACCCACCCCCGTCGAGGTGCACACCCTCCCTCGCGAAGTGCGCCCCGTTCGCCAAGTGTGAGCCCTGCCCGGGTGCGCGCACCTTGCTAGGGCGTCGGGTGTGCACCCGGCCCGGCCTACGTGCGTGCACCTGGAGGGGGCGTCGTGTGCGTGCAGTGTCCCGTCTGCAACGCGGTGCCCACACACCACCTCGGGCGCAACGACCTGCGCTCACATGTGGGCCGAGTGCACCTTGGTGCATGTTCGGGGCGCCTCGGGTGCACGCTCGATCTTGCCCCGGTGCACCAAGGCGCTCGGTTTGCCCCGGGTGCGCACTTGGTGCAAGGTGGGCACCCAAAATAGGGATCAAGCACCAAAACACAAGTTTCGGGATGCAAAATGGGACCCAAGGACCACAAATGCGTTCCAAGACCCATGATGGGTCCACGAGAACAAAAATGTGTTCCGAGACTTAATAAACAAATATTGGGTTTTAGGAGAAGAAACATGCTCTGATGCCCAAAACGAGAATCGACCCCGAAAAGGCCACAGGCCAAAAGTGGGATGCGAGACAAAAAAAAATGGGACCCGAGGACCAAAATTGGGTTCCCAGGTCGAAGACAGGGCAACCGGACAAGAAACGACCTCTAAGGCTCGAAATGAGTCCCGACGACTAAAACTTGACAAGAAGCACCCATCAGGCACCCAACTCGACACCCATGGGATGCCGACCCACCCGGGCTTCCACCTAGCACACCTTGGCACCCACCCACCCTCGCACCCAACCTCGCACCCAACTTAGCACCTTTGAACCCACATTGGCACTCACCCTGACCCTGGCACCTTGGAACCCACATTGGCACTCACCTTGACCCTGGCACCCACCTTTGCACTCACCTTGGGACCCACCCTGGCTCCCACCTCGGCACCCACCCAGACACCCACCTTGGTTCCTTGGCACCCACCTTGGATCCTTGGCACCCACCCCGACACCCACCTTGGCACGCAACTTGGCTACTTGCCACCCACCTTGGCTCCTTGACGCCCACCCCGACAACCACCCCGTGACCTACCCTGGCTAGGGTTGGTGCACACCCACCCTGGTGCCCACCTTGGCACCCACCCTATGACCCACCTTGGCACGCACCTTAGTACCCACCCCGTTACCCACCCTAGGACCCACCCCGTGACCCACCTTGGCCAGGGTGGGTGCCTTGGTGCGCACAACTTGCCTGGGCTGCACACCAGGGCGGGCTCAAGATGGCACCCGCGTTCCGTTTTTTTCACTATCTTTCAAAACGGAAATTTTAAAATCTCATTTTTTTCTTTTTTTTGCCTTTTCTGGAAATTAGTGAAGGCAGCGCATCAAAGGTGCGCAATGCTGGTGCGAACCCGGGAGCGCTCCGATGTGTGCTCCAAGGTGCGGCGTGCACGAAGTCCGAGCCCGGTTTGCCCCGGGTGCGCACCTCGCGTGCACCTTCGCCGGGGTGAGCACCTTGGCTGGGTTGCGCGCCCTGGTGCGTACCAAGGAGCGCTCTGAAGTGTGCTCCAAGGTGCGGCGTGCACGAAGTCGGAGCCCGGTTTGCCCCGGGTGTGCACCTCGGGTGCGCACCTCGCGTGCACCTTCGCTGCGGTGGGCACCTTGGCTGGGTTGCGCGCCTTGGTGGGCACCATGCAGTGCACGAAGTCGGAGCCCGGTTTGCCCCGGGCGCGCACCTCCGCCAGGGTGGGCACCTTGGTGCGCACAACTTGCCTGGGCTGCGCATCAGGAAGGGCTCAAGATGGCACCCGCGTTCCGTTTTTTTCACTATCTTTCAGAACGGAAATTTTAAAATATCGTTTTTTTTTGCCTTTTCTGGAAATTAGTGAAGGCAGCGCATCAAAGGTGCGCAACGCTGGTGCGAACCTGGGAGCGCTCCGATGTGTGCTCCAAGGTGCGGCGTGCACGAAGTCGGAGCCCGGTTTGCCTCGGGTGCGCCCTGGTGGGCACCATGGTGCGCACCAAGGAGCGCTCCGAAGTGTGCTCCAAGGTGCGGCCTGCACGAAGTCGGAGCCCGGTTTGCCCCGGGTGTGCACCTCGGGTGGGCACCTTGGTGCGCATGCCTTGCCTGGGCTGCGCACCAGGGCGGGCTCAAGATGGCACCCGCGTTCCTTTTTTTTCACTATCTTTCAAAACGGAAATTTTAAAATCTCATTTTTTTTTGCCTTTTTCTGGAAATTAGTGAAGGCAGCGCATCAAAGGTGCGCACCTCGCTGCCCACCACGGTGCGCAACGCCGGTGGGCACCCGGGAGTGCTTCGAAGTGTGCTCCAAGGTGCTGCGTGCACGTTGTCGGAGCCCGGTTTGCCCCGGGTGCGCACCTCGCGTGCACCTTCGTCGGGGTGGGCACCTTGGCTTGGTTTGCCCCGGCTGCGCTCCGAAGCGGGGTTATTGGAGCGCCGCCTCTTTTTTTGTCGGAGCGTTTGGTGGGGTTTCTCGCATTGGCTCTTCCGAGGCCCGGTTGCCACCCTGGCGCGCACGAAGTCGGAAGTAGGGTTAATTGCCCGGGTGCGCACCTTTGCCAGGGTGGCACCTTACCTGGGCTGCGCACCAGGGCGGGCTCAAGATGGCACGCGCGTTCCGTTTTTTTCACTATCTTTCAAAACGGAAATTTTAAAATCTCCTTTTTTTTTTGCCTTTTCTGGAAATTAGTGAAGGCAGCGCATCAAAGGTGCGCACCTCGCTGCCCACCTTGGTGTGCTCTGAGGTGCGCACCCGGGAGCGCTACGAAGTGTGCTCCAAGGTGCGGCGTGCACGTTGTCGGAGCCCGGTTTGCCCCGGGTGCGCACCTCGCCTGCACCTTGGCCGGGGTGGGCACCTTGGCTGGGTTTGCCCAGGGTGCGCTCCGAAGCGGGGTTACTGGAGCGCCCCCTCTTTTTTTGTCAGAGAGTTTGGTGGGGTTTCTCGCATTGGCTCTTCCCAGGCCCGGTTGTTGGGTGCGCTCCCACCCTGGCGCGCGCGAAGTTGGAAGTTGGGTTAATTGCCCGGGCGCGCACCTTCGCCAGGGTGGGCACCTTGGTGCGCAAACCTTGGCTGGGCTGCGCACCAGGGCGGGCTCAAGATGGCACCAGCATTCCCTTTTTCTCACTATCTTTCAAAACGGAAATTTTAAAATCTCGTTTTTTTTTTGCCTTTTATGGAAATTAGTGAAGGCATCGCATCAAAGGTGCGCACCTCGCTGCCCACCTTGGTGTGCTCCGAGGTGCCCACCACGGTGCGCAACGCCGGTGCGAACCCGGGAGCGCCCCGATGTGTGCTCCAAGGTGCGGCGTGCACGAAGTCGGACCCCGGTTTGCCCCGGGTGCGCACCTCGCGTGCACCTTGGTGCGCACACCTTGGCTGGGTTGCGCGGCCTGGTGGGCACCATGGTGCGCACCAAGGAGCGCTCCGAAGTGTGCTCCAAGGTGCGGCGTGCACGAAGTCGGAGCCCGGTTTGCCCCGGGTGCGCACCTTCGCCGCGGTGGGCACCATGGCGTGCACGAAGTCGGAGCCCGGTTTGCCCCGGGTGCGCACCTCGCGTGCACCTTCGCCGGGGTGGGCACCTCGGCTGGGTTGCGCGCCCTGGTGCGCACCAAGGAGCGCTCTGAAGTGTGCTCCAAGGTGCGGCGTGCACGAAGTCGGAGCCCGGTTTGCCCCGGGTGTGCACCTCGCGTGCACCTTCGCTGCGGTGGGCACCTTGGCTGGGTTGCGCGCCTTGGTGGGCACCATGCAGTGCACGAAGTCGGAGCCCGGTTTGCCCCGGGCGCGCACCTCCGCCAGGGTGGGCACCTTGGTGCGCACAACTTGCCTGGGCTGCGCACCAGGAAGGGCTCAAGATGGCACCCGCGTTCCGTTTTTTTCACTATCTTTCAGAACGGAAATTTTAAAATATCGTTTTTTTTTGCCTTTTCTGGAAATTAGTGAAGGCAGCGCATCAAAGGTGCGCAACGCTGGTGCGAACCTGGGAGCGCTCCGATGTGTGCTCCAAGGTGCGGCGTGCACGAAGTCGGACCCCGGTTTGCCCCGGGTGCGCACCTCGCGTGCACCTTGGTGCGCACACCTTGGCTGGGTTGCGCGCCCTGGTGGGCACCATGGTGCGCACCAAGGAGCGCTCCGAAGTGTGCTCCAAGGTGCGGCGTGCACGAAGTCGGAGCCCGGTTTGCCCCGGGTGCGCACCTCGCGTGCACCTTCGCCGCGGTGGGCACCATGGCGTGCACGAAGTCGGAGCCCGGTTTGCCCCGGGTGCGCACCTCGCGTGCACCTTCGCCGGGGTGGGCACCTTAGTGTGCAGACCTTGGCTGGGTTGCGCGCCCTGGTGGGCACCATGGTGCGCACCAAGGAGCGCTCCGAAGTGTGCTCCAAGGTGCGGCCTGCACGAAGTCGGAGCCCGGTTTGCCCCGGGTGTGCACCTCGGGTGGGCACCTTGGTGTGCATGCCTTGCCTGGGCTGCGCACCAGGGCGGGCTCAAGATGGCACCCGCGTTCCTTTTTTTTCACTATCTTTCAAAACGGAAATTTTAAAATCTCATTTTTTTTTGCCTTTTTCTGGAAATTAGTGAAGGCAGCGCATCAAAGGTGCGCACCTCGCTGCCCACCACGGTGCGCAACGCCGGTGGGCACCCGGGAGTGCTTCGAAGTGTGCTCCAAGGTGCTGCGTGCACGTTGTCGGAGCCCGGTTTGCCCCGGGTGCGCACCTCGCGTGCACCTTCGTCGGGGTGGGCACCTTGGCTGGGTTTGCCCCGGCTGCGCTCCGAAGCGGGGTTATTGGAGCGCCGCCTCTTTTTTTGTCGGAGCGTTTGGTGGGGTTTCTCGCATTGGCTCTTCCGAGGCCCGGTTGCCACCCTGGCGCGCACGAAGTCGGAAGTAGGGTTAATTGCCCGGGTGCGCACCTTTGCCAGGGTGGGCACCTTACCTGGGCTGCGCACCAGGGCGGGCTCAAGATGGCACGCGCGTTCCGTTTTTTTCACTATCTTTCAAAACGGAAATTTTAAAATCTCCTTTTTTTTTTGCCTTTTCTGGAAATTAGTGAAGGCAGCGCATCAAAGGTGCGCACCTCGCTGCCCACCTTGGTGTGCTCTGAGGTGCGCACCCGGGAGCGCTACGAAGTGTGCTCCAAGGTGCGGCGTGCACGTTGTCGGAGCCCGGTTTGCCCCGGGTGCGCACCTCGCCTGCACCTTGGCCGGGGTGGGCACCTTGGCTGGGTTTGCCCAGGGTGCGCTCCGAAGCGGGGTTACTGGAGCGCCCCCTCTTTTTTTGTCAGAGCGTTTGGTGGGGTTTCTCGCATTGGCTCTTCCCAGGCCCGGTTGTTGGGTGCGCTCCCACCCTGGCGCGCGCGAAGTTGGAAGTTGGGTTAATTGCCCGGGCGCGCACCTTCGCCAGGGTGGGCACCTTGGTGCGCACACCTTGGCTGGGCTGCGCACCAGGGCGGGCTCAAGATGGCACCAGCATTCCCTTTTTCTCACTATCTTTCAAAACGGAAATTTTAAAATCTCGTTTTTTTTTTGCCTTTTATGGAAATTAGTGAAGGCATCGCATCAAAGGTGCGCACCTCGCTGCCCACCTTGGTGTGCTCCGAGGTGCCCACCACGGTGCGCAACGCCGGTGCGAACCCGGGAGCGCCCCGATGTGTGCTCCAAGGTGCGGCGTGCACGAAGTCGGACCCCGGTTTGCCCCGGGTGCGCACCTCGCGTGCACCTTGGTGCGCACACCTTGGCTGGGTTGCGCGGCCTGGTGGGCACCATGGTGCGCACCAAGGAGCGCTCCGAAGTGTGCTCCAAGGTGCGGCGTGCACGAAGTCGGAGCCCGGTTTGCCCCGGGTACGCACCTCGCGTGCACCTTCGCCGGGGTGGGCACCTCGGCTGGGTTGCGCGCCCTGGTGCGCACCAAGGAGCGCTCCGAAGTGTGCTCCAAGGTGCGGCGTGCACGAAGTCGGAGCCCGGTTTGCCCCGGGTGCGCACCTTCGCCGCGGTGCGCACCATGGCGTGCACGAAGTCGGAGCCCGGTTTGCCCCGGGTGCGCACCTCGTGTGCACCTTCGGCGGGGTTGCGCGCCCTGGTGGGCACCATGGTGCGCACCAAGGAGCGCTCCGAAGTGTGCTCCAAGGTGCGGCGTGCACGAAGTCGGAGCCCGGTTTGCCCCGGGTGCGCACCTCGCGTGCACCTTCGGCGGGGTTGCGCGCCCTGGTGGGCACCATGGTGCGCACCAAGGAGCGCTCCGAAGTGTGCTCCAAGGTGCGGCGTGCACGAAGTCGGAGCCCGGTTTTCCCCGGGTGCGCACCTCGCGTGCACCTTCGCCGCGGTGGGCACCATGGCGTGCACGAAGTCGGAGCCCGGTTTGCCCCGGGTGCGCACCTCGCGTGCACCTTCGCCGGGGTGGGCACCTCGGCTGGGTTGCGCGCCCTGGTGCGCACCAAGGAGCGCTCCGAAGTGTGCTCCAAGGTGCGGCGTGCACGAAGTCGGAGCCCGGTTTGCCCCGGGTGCGCACCTCGCGTGCACCTTCGCCAGGGTGGGCACCTCGGTGCGCACACCTTCTCAATGTTTTCTTGCCTTTTCTGGAAATTGGTGAAGGCAGCGCATCAAAGGTGCGCACCTCGGTGTGCTCCGAGGTGCGAACCCGAGAGCGCTCCGAGGTGCCCACGAAGTCGAAAGTCGGGTTAATTGCATTGTTTTCCCCGGGTGCGCTCCGAGGTGCGCAACATCGGCGCGCACCAAGGAGGGCTCCGAAGTGTGCTCCAAGGTGCGCACGATGGCGTGCACCTCTGGTGCGCACGATTCGGAGCTCGGTTTGACCGGGGTGCGCACACCTTGGCTGGGTTGCGCACCTTTTGTGCGCTCCAAGGTGCGCACGAAGTCGGAGCTCGGTTTGCCCCGGGTGCGCACCTTCGCCAGGGTGCGCACCTTGATGCGCACGCCTTGGCTGGGCTGCGCACCTTGGTGGGCGCCATGGTGCGCACCTTTCGTGCGCTCCAAGGTGCGCACGAAGTCGGAGCTCGGTTTGCCCCGGGTGCGCACCTTGGTGGGCGCCATGGTGCACTCCGAGGTGCCCAAGATTGGTGCGCACCAAGGAGCGCTCCGAAGTGCGCTCCAAGGTGCGCGCGAAGTCGAAAGTTGGGTTAATTGTCCGGTTTGCCTCGGGTGCGCACCTTGCGTGCACCTTCGCCAGGGTGGGCGCCTTGGTGCGCACACCTTGGCTGGGCTGCGCACACCTTGGCACCCGCGTTTCCTTCATTTTAAATTTTTTTTTTTTACAATCTCTCAAGTGGGAAATTCTATAATCTCAACTTTTTTTGCCTTTTCAGGAAACTTTTGAATGGAGCGCATCATTGGTGCGCTCCGAAGTGTGCTCCAAAGCTCTCTCCAGCTGCGTGCACCTGCCCCGGCCGCGCACCCGGCCCCGCCCAGCTTCGCTCACCTGTCCCGGGCGTCTGGTGCGGAACCTTAGAGTAAGAAACATCACCGTGCACCTTGGCCAACGTGCGCGACTCGACCGAGCGCGCACTGGCCGAGGTGCACACCGATTTCACCTGGGTGCGCGCGCAGCACCTCGGGCGCACCGGGGTGCGCGCACAACGCCCGGGTTGCACCGTGGCCTGTGTGCTCGGGGCGCCTCGGGTGCGCGCTCGGTGTCGCCCCCGCGCGCGCGGTAGTGCGGGCAGCGCACCCCGGCCCGGCCCGGCCCCGACGAGAACGCAAACGGGCAAAAGGTTTATTCAAATAGCATTGCGACGCCCGGCGAAAAACTAAAAAAGGGTGCAACACCGGGACTTCCCGGGAGGTCACCCATCCCAGTACTACTCCGGCCCAAGCGCGCTTAACTGCGGAGTTCTGATGGGATCCGGTGCACTAACGCTGGTATGATCGCACCCGTTATGAGCTTGTCGCAGTGTGTACTTAGCAAACCGCGACCCACGTGCGAATCCACCCCGGCCACCCACCCCCGTCGAGGTGCACACCCTCCCTCGCGAAGTGCGCCCCGTTCGCCAAGTGTGAGCCCTGCCCGGGTGCGCGCACCTTGCTAGGGCGTCGGGTGTGCACCCGGCCCGGCCTACGTGCGTGCACCTGGAGGGGGCGTCGTGTGCGTGCAGTGTCCCGTCTGCAACGCGGTGCCCACACACCACCTCGGGCGCAACGACCTGCGCTCACATGTGGGCCGAGTGCACCTTGGTGCATGTTCGGGGCGCCTCGGGTGCACGCTCGATCTTGCCCCGGTGCACCAAGGCGCTCGGTTTGCCCCGGGTGCGCACTTGGTGCAAGGTGGGCACCCAAAATAGGGATCAAGCACCAAAACACAAGTTTCGGGATGCAAAATGGGACCCAAGGACCACAAATGCGTTCCAAGACCCATGATGGGTCCACGAGAACAAAAATGTGTTCCGAGACTTAATAAACAAATATTGGGTTTTAGGAGAAGAAACATGCTCTGATGCCCAAAACGAGAATCGACCCCGAAAAGGCCACAGGCCAAAAGTGGGATGCGAGACAAAAAAAAATGGGACCCGAGGACCAAAATTGGGTTCCCAGGTCGAAGACAGGGCAACCGGACAAGAAACGACCTCTAAGGCTCGAAATGAGTCCCGACGACTAAAACTTGACAAGAAGCACCCATCAGGCACCCAACTCGACACCCATGGGATGCCGACCCACCCGGGCTTCCACCTAGCACACCTTGGCACCCACCCACCCTCGCACCCAACCTCGCACCCAACTTAGCACCTTTGAACCCACATTGGCACTCACCCTGACCCTGGCACCTTGGAACCCACATTGGCACTCACCTTGACCCTGGCACCCACCTTTGCACTCACCTTGGGACCCACCCTGGCTCCCACCTCGGCACCCACCCAGACACCCACCTTGGTTCCTTGGCACCCACCTTGGATCCTTGGCACCCACCCCGACACCCACCTTGGCACGCAACTTGGCTACTTGCCACCCACCTTGGCTCCTTGACGCCCACCCCGACAACCACCCCGTGACCTACCCTGGCTAGGGTTGGTGCACACCCACCCTGGTGCCCACCTTGGCACCCACCCTATGACCCACCTTGGCACGCACCTTAGTACCCACCCCGTTACCCACCCTAGGACCCACCCCGTGACCCACCTTGGCCAGGGTGGGTGCCTTGGTGCGCACAACTTGCCTGGGCTGCACACCAGGGCGGGCTCAAGATGGCACCCGCGTTCCGTTTTTTTCACTATCTTTCAAAACGGAAATTTTAAAATCTCATTTTTTTCTTTTTTTTGCCTTTTCTGGAAATTAGTGAAGGCAGCGCATCAAAGGTGCGCAATGCTGGTGCGAACCCGGGAGCGCTCCGATGTGTGCTCCAAGGTGCGGCGTGCACGAAGTCCGAGCCCGGTTTGCCCCGGGTGCGCACCTCGCGTGCACCTTCGCCGGGGTGAGCACCTTGGCTGGGTTGCGCGCCCTGGTGCGTACCAAGGAGCGCTCTGAAGTGTGCTCCAAGGTGCGGCGTGCACGAAGTCGGAGCCCGGTTTGCCCCGGGTGTGCACCTCGGGTGCGCACCTCGCGTGCACCTTCGCTGCGGTGGGCACCTTGGCTGGGTTGCGCGCCTTGGTGGGCACCATGCAGTGCACGAAGTCGGAGCCCGGTTTGCCCCGGGCGCGCACCTCCGCCAGGGTGGGCACCTTGGTGCGCACAACTTGCCTGGGCTGCGCATCAGGAAGGGCTCAAGATGGCACCCGCGTTCCGTTTTTTTCACTATCTTTCAGAACGGAAATTTTAAAATATCGTTTTTTTTTGCCTTTTCTGGAAATTAGTGAAGGCAGCGCATCAAAGGTGCGCAACGCTGGTGCGAACCTGGGAGCGCTCCGATGTGTGCTCCAAGGTGCGGCGTGCACGAAGTCGGAGCCCGGTTTGCCTCGGGTGCGCCCTGGTGGGCACCATGGTGCGCACCAAGGAGCGCTCCGAAGTGTGCTCCAAGGTGCGGCCTGCACGAAGTCGGAGCCCGGTTTGCCCCGGGTGTGCACCTCGGGTGGGCACCTTGGTGCGCATGCCTTGCCTGGGCTGCGCACCAGGGCGGGCTCAAGATGGCACCCGCGTTCCTTTTTTTTCACTATCTTTCAAAACGGAAATTTTAAAATCTCATTTTTTTTTGCCTTTTTCTGGAAATTAGTGAAGGCAGCGCATCAAAGGTGCGCACCTCGCTGCCCACCACGGTGCGCAACGCCGGTGGGCACCCGGGAGTGCTTCGAAGTGTGCTCCAAGGTGCTGCGTGCACGTTGTCGGAGCCCGGTTTGCCCCGGGTGCGCACCTCGCGTGCACCTTCGTCGGGGTGGGCACCTTGGCTTGGTTTGCCCCGGCTGCGCTCCGAAGCGGGGTTATTGGAGCGCCGCCTCTTTTTTTGTCGGAGCGTTTGGTGGGGTTTCTCGCATTGGCTCTTCCGAGGCCCGGTTGCCACCCTGGCGCGCACGAAGTCGGAAGTAGGGTTAATTGCCCGGGTGCGCACCTTTGCCAGGGTGGCACCTTACCTGGGCTGCGCACCAGGGCGGGCTCAAGATGGCACGCGCGTTCCGTTTTTTTCACTATCTTTCAAAACGGAAATTTTAAAATCTCCTTTTTTTTTTGCCTTTTCTGGAAATTAGTGAAGGCAGCGCATCAAAGGTGCGCACCTCGCTGCCCACCTTGGTGTGCTCTGAGGTGCGCACCCGGGAGCGCTACGAAGTGTGCTCCAAGGTGCGGCGTGCACGTTGTCGGAGCCCGGTTTGCCCCGGGTGCGCACCTCGCCTGCACCTTGGCCGGGGTGGGCACCTTGGCTGGGTTTGCCCAGGGTGCGCTCCGAAGCGGGGTTACTGGAGCGCCCCCTCTTTTTTTGTCAGAGAGTTTGGTGGGGTTTCTCGCATTGGCTCTTCCCAGGCCCGGTTGTTGGGTGCGCTCCCACCCTGGCGCGCGCGAAGTTGGAAGTTGGGTTAATTGCCCGGGCGCGCACCTTCGCCAGGGTGGGCACCTTGGTGCGCAAACCTTGGCTGGGCTGCGCACCAGGGCGGGCTCAAGATGGCACCAGCATTCCCTTTTTCTCACTATCTTTCAAAACGGAAATTTTAAAATCTCGTTTTTTTTTTGCCTTTTATGGAAATTAGTGAAGGCATCGCATCAAAGGTGCGCACCTCGCTGCCCACCTTGGTGTGCTCCGAGGTGCCCACCACGGTGCGCAACGCCGGTGCGAACCCGGGAGCGCCCCGATGTGTGCTCCAAGGTGCGGCGTGCACGAAGTCGGACCCCGGTTTGCCCCGGGTGCGCACCTCGCGTGCACCTTGGTGCGCACACCTTGGCTGGGTTGCGCGGCCTGGTGGGCACCATGGTGCGCACCAAGGAGCGCTCCGAAGTGTGCTCCAAGGTGCGGCGTGCACGAAGTCGGAGCCCGGTTTGCCCCGGGTGCGCACCTTCGCCGCGGTGGGCACCATGGCGTGCACGAAGTCGGAGCCCGGTTTGCCCCGGGTGCGCACCTCGCGTGCACCTTCGCCGGGGTGGGCACCTCGGCTGGGTTGCGCGCCCTGGTGCGCACCAAGGAGCGCTCTGAAGTGTGCTCCAAGGTGCGGCGTGCACGAAGTCGGAGCCCGGTTTGCCCCGGGTGTGCACCTCGCGTGCACCTTCGCTGCGGTGGGCACCTTGGCTGGGTTGCGCGCCTTGGTGGGCACCATGCAGTGCACGAAGTCGGAGCCCGGTTTGCCCCGGGCGCGCACCTCCGCCAGGGTGGGCACCTTGGTGCGCACAACTTGCCTGGGCTGCGCACCAGGAAGGGCTCAAGATGGCACCCGCGTTCCGTTTTTTTCACTATCTTTCAGAACGGAAATTTTAAAATATCGTTTTTTTTTGCCTTTTCTGGAAATTAGTGAAGGCAGCGCATCAAAGGTGCGCAACGCTGGTGCGAACCTGGGAGCGCTCCGATGTGTGCTCCAAGGTGCGGCGTGCACGAAGTCGGACCCCGGTTTGCCCCGGGTGCGCACCTCGCGTGCACCTTGGTGCGCACACCTTGGCTGGGTTGCGCGCCCTGGTGGGCACCATGGTGCGCACCAAGGAGCGCTCCGAAGTGTGCTCCAAGGTGCGGCGTGCACGAAGTCGGAGCCCGGTTTGCCCCGGGTGCGCACCTCGCGTGCACCTTCGCCGCGGTGGGCACCATGGCGTGCACGAAGTCGGAGCCCGGTTTGCCCCGGGTGCGCACCTCGCGTGCACCTTCGCCGGGGTGGGCACCTTAGTGTGCAGACCTTGGCTGGGTTGCGCGCCCTGGTGGGCACCATGGTGCGCACCAAGGAGCGCTCCGAAGTGTGCTCCAAGGTGCGGCCTGCACGAAGTCGGAGCCCGGTTTGCCCCGGGTGTGCACCTCGGGTGGGCACCTTGGTGCGCATGCCTTGCCTGGGCTGCGCACCAGGGCGGGCTCAAGATGGCACCCGCGTTCCTTTTTTTTCACTATCTTTCAAAACGGAAATTTTAAAATCTCATTTTTTTTTGCCTTTTTCTGGAAATTAGTGAAGGCAGCGCATCAAAGGTGCGCACCTCGCTGCCCACCACGGTGCGCAACGCCGGTGGGCACCCGGGAGTGCTTCGAAGTGTGCTCCAAGGTGCTGCGTGCACGTTGTCGGAGCCCGGTTTGCCCCGGGTGCGCACCTCGCGTGCACCTTCGTCGGGGTGGGCACCTTGGCTGGGTTTGCCCCGGCTGCGCTCCGAAGCGGGGTTATTGGAGCGCCGCCTCTTTTTTTGTCGGAGCGTTTGGTGGGGTTTCTCGCATTGGCTCTTCCGAGGCCCGGTTGCCACCCTGGCGCGCACGAAGTCGGAAGTAGGGTTAATTGCCCGGGTGCGCACCTTTGCCAGGGTGGGCACCTTACCTGGGCTGCGCACCAGGGCGGGCTCAAGATGGCACGCGCGTTCCGTTTTTTTCACTATCTTTCAAAACGGAAATTTTAAAATCTCCTTTTTTTTTTGCCTTTTCTGGAAATTAGTGAAGGCAGCGCATCAAAGGTGCGCACCTCGCTGCCCACCTTGGTGTGCTCTGAGGTGCGCACCCGGGAGCGCTACGAAGTGTGCTCCAAGGTGCGGCGTGCACGTTGTCGGAGCCCGGTTTGCCCCGGGTGCGCACCTCGCCTGCACCTTGGCCGGGGTGGGCACCTTGGCTGGGTTTGCCCAGGGTGCGCTCCGAAGCGGGGTTACTGGAGCGCCCCCTCTTTTTTTGTCAGAGCGTTTGGTGGGGTTTCTCGCATTGGCTCTTCCCAGGCCCGGTTGTTGGGTGCGCTCCCACCCTGGCGCGCGCGAAGTTGGAAGTTGGGTTAATTGCCCGGGCGCGCACCTTCGCCAGGGTGGGCACCTTGGTGCGCACACCTTGGCTGGGCTGCGCACCAGGGCGGGCTCAAGATGGCACCAGCATTCCCTTTTTCTCACTATCTTTCAAAACGGAAATTTTAAAATCTCGTTTTTTTTTTGCCTTTTATGGAAATTAGTGAAGGCATCGCATCAAAGGTGCGCACCTCGCTGCCCACCTTGGTGTGCTCCGAGGTGCCCACCACGGTGCGCAACGCCGGTGCGAACCCGGGAGCGCCCCGATGTGTGCTCCAAGGTGCGGCGTGCACGAAGTCGGACCCCGGTTTGCCCCGGGTGCGCACCTCGCGTGCACCTTGGTGCGCACACCTTGGCTGGGTTGCGCGGCCTGGTGGGCACCATGGTGCGCACCAAGGAGCGCTCCGAAGTGTGCTCCAAGGTGCGGCGTGCACGAAGTCGGAGCCCGGTTTGCCCCGGGTACGCACCTCGCATGCACCTTCGCCGGGGTGGGCACCTCGGCTGGGTTGCGCGCCCTGGTGCGCACCAAGGAGCGCTCCGAAGTGTGCTCCAAGGTGCGGCGTGCACGAAGTCGGAGCCCGGTTTGCCCCGGGTGCGCACCTTCGCCGCGGTGCGCACCATGGCGTGCACGAAGTCGGAGCCCGGTTTGCCCCGGGTGCGCACCTCGCGTGCACCTTCGGCGGGGTTGCGCGCCCTGGTGGGCACCATGGTGCGCACCAAGGAGCGCTCCGAAGTGTGCTCCAAGGTGCGGCGTGCACGAAGTCGGAGCCCGGTTTGCCCCGGGTGCGCACCTCGCGTGCACCTTCGGCGGGGTTGCGCGCCCTGGTGGGCACCATGGTGCGCACCAAGGAGCGCTCCGAAGTGTGCTCCAAGGTGCGGTGTGCACGAAGTCGGAGCCCGGTTTGCCCCGGGTGCGCACCTCGCGTGCACCTTCGCCGCGGTGGGCACCATGGCGTGCACGAAGTCGGAGCCCGGTTTGCCCCGGGTGCGCACCTCGCGTGCACCTTCGCCGGGGTGGGCACCTCGGCTGGGTTGCGCGCCCTGGTGCGCACCAAGGAGCGCTCCGAAGTGTGCTCCAAGGTGCGGCGTGCACGAAGTCGGAGCCCGGTTTGCCCCGGGTGCGCACCTCGCGTGCACCTTCGCCAGGGTGGGCACCTCGGTGCGCACACCTTCTCAATGTTTTCTTGCCTTTTCTGGAAATTGGTGAAGGCAGCGCATCAAAGGTGCGCACCTCGGTGTGCTCCGAGGTGCGAACCCGAGAGCGCTCCGAGGTGCCCACGAAGTCGAAAGTCGGGTTAATTGCATTGTTTTCCCCGGGTGCGCTCCGAGGTGCGCAACATCGGCGCGCACCAAGGAGGGCTCCGAAGTGTGCTCCAAGGTGCGCACGATGGCGTGCACCTCTGGTGCGCACGATTCGGAGCTCGGTTTGACCGGGGTGCGCACACCTTGGCTGGGTTGCGCACCTTTTGTGCGCTCCAAGGTGCGCACGAAGTCGGAGCTCGGTTTGCCCCGGGTGCGCACCTTCGCCAGGGTGCGCACCTTGATGCGCACGCCTTGGCTGGGCTGCGCACCTTGGTGGGCGCCATGGTGCGCACCTTTCGTGCGCTCCAAGGTGCGCACGAAGTCGGAGCTCGGTTTGCCCCGGGTGCGCACCTTGGTGGGCGCCATGGTGCACTCCGAGGTGCCCAAGATTGGTGCGCACCAAGGAGCGCTCCGAAGTGCGCTCCAAGGTGCGCGCGAAGTCGAAAGTTGGGTTAATTGTCCGGTTTGCCTCGGGTGCGCACCTTGCGTGCACCTTCGCCAGGGTGGGCGCCTTGGTGCGCACACCTTGGCTGGGCTGCGCACACCTTGGCACCCGCGTTTCCTTCATTTTAAATTTTTTTTTTTTACAATCTCTCAAGTGGGAAATTCTATAATCTCAACTTTTTTTGCCTTTTCAGGAAACTTTTGAATGGAGCGCATCATTGGTGCGCTCCGAAGTGTGCTCCAAAGCTCTCTCCAGCTGCGTGCACCTGCCCCGGCCGCGCACCCGGCCCCGCCCAGCTTCGCTCACCTGTCCCGGGCGTCTGGTGCGGAACCTTAGAGTAAGAAACATCACCGTGCACCTTGGCCAACGTGCGCGACTCGACCGAGCGCGCACTGGCCGAGGTGCACACCGATTTCACCTGGGTGCGCGCGCAGCACCTCGGGCGCACCGGGGTGCGCGCACAACGCCCGGGTTGCACCGTGGCCTGTGTGCTCGGGGCGCCTCGGGTGCGCGCTCGGTGTCGCCCCCGCGCGCGCGGTAGTGCGGGCAGCGCACCCCGGCCCGGCCCGGCCCCGACGAGAACGCAAACGGGCAAAAGGTTTATTCAAATAGCATTGCGACGCCCGGCGAAAAACTAAAAAAGGGTGCAACACCGGGACTTCCCGGGAGGTCACCCATCCCAGTACTACTCCGGCCCAAGCGCGCTTAACTGCGGAGTTCTGATGGGATCCGGTGCACTAACGCTGGTATGATCGCACCCGTTATGAGCTTGTCGCAGTGTGTACTTAGCAAACCGCGACCCACGTGCGAATCCACCCCGGCCACCCACCCCCGTCGAGGTGCACACCCTCCCTCGCGAAGTGCGCCCCGTTCGCCAAGTGTGAGCCCTGCCCGGGTGCGCGCACCTTGCTAGGGCGTCGGGTGTGCACCCGGCCCGGCCTACGTGCGTGCACCTGGAGGGGGCGTCGTGTGCGTGCAGTGTCCCGTCTGCAACGCGGTGCCCACACACCACCTCGGGCGCAACGACCTGCGCTCACATGTGGGCCGAGTGCACCTTGGTGCATGTTCGGGGCGCCTCGGGTGCACGCTCGATCTTGCCCCGGTGCACCAAGGCGCTCGGTTTGCCCCGGGTGCGCACTTGGTGCAAGGTGGGCACCCAAAATAGGGATCAAGCACCAAAACACAAGTTTCGGGATGCAAAATGGGACCCAAGGACCACAAATGCGTTCCAAGACCCATGATGGGTCCACGAGAACAAAAATGTGTTCCGAGACTTAATAAACAAATATTGGGTTTTAGGAGAAGAAACATGCTCTGATGCCCAAAACGAGAATCGACCCCGAAAAGGCCACAGGCCAAAAGTGGGATGCGAGACAAAAAAAAATGGGACCCGAGGACCAAAATTGGGTTCCCAGGTCGAAGACAGGGCAACCGGACAAGAAACGACCTCTAAGGCTCGAAATGAGTCCCGACGACTAAAACTTGACAAGAAGCACCCATCAGGCACCCAACTCGACACCCATGGGATGCCGACCCACCCGGGCTTCCACCTAGCACACCTTGGCACCCACCCACCCTCGCACCCAACCTCGCACCCAACTTAGCACCTTTGAACCCACATTGGCACTCACCCTGACCCTGGCACCTTGGAACCCACATTGGCACTCACCTTGACCCTGGCACCCACCTTTGCACTCACCTTGGGACCCACCCTGGCTCCCACCTCGGCACCCACCCAGACACCCACCTTGGTTCCTTGGCACCCACCTTGGATCCTTGGCACCCACCCCGACACCCACCTTGGCACGCAACTTGGCTACTTGCCACCCACCTTGGCTCCTTGACGCCCACCCCGACAACCACCCCGTGACCTACCCTGGCTAGGGTTGGTGCACACCCACCCTGGTGCCCACCTTGGCACCCACCCTATGACCCACCTTGGCACGCACCTTAGTACCCACCCCGTTACCCACCCTAGGACCCACCCCGTGACCCACCTTGGCCAGGGTGGGTGCCTTGGTGCGCACAACTTGCCTGGGCTGCACACCAGGGCGGGCTCAAGATGGCACCCGCGTTCCGTTTTTTTCACTATCTTTCAAAACGGAAATTTTAAAATCTCATTTTTTTCTTTTTTTTGCCTTTTCTGGAAATTAGTGAAGGCAGCGCATCAAAGGTGCGCAATGCTGGTGCGAACCCGGGAGCGCTCCGATGTGTGCTCCAAGGTGCGGCGTGCACGAAGTCCGAGCCCGGTTTGCCCCGGGTGCGCACCTCGCGTGCACCTTCGCCGGGGTGAGCACCTTGGCTGGGTTGCGCGCCCTGGTGCGTACCAAGGAGCGCTCTGAAGTGTGCTCCAAGGTGCGGCGTGCACGAAGTCGGAGCCCGGTTTGCCCCGGGTGTGCACCTCGGGTGCGCACCTCGCGTGCACCTTCGCTGCGGTGGGCACCTTGGCTGGGTTGCGCGCCTTGGTGGGCACCATGCAGTGCACGAAGTCGGAGCCCGGTTTGCCCCGGGCGCGCACCTCCGCCAGGGTGGGCACCTTGGTGCGCACAACTTGCCTGGGCTGCGCATCAGGAAGGGCTCAAGATGGCACCCGCGTTCCGTTTTTTTCACTATCTTTCAGAACGGAAATTTTAAAATATCGTTTTTTTTTGCCTTTTCTGGAAATTAGTGAAGGCAGCGCATCAAAGGTGCGCAACGCTGGTGCGAACCTGGGAGCGCTCCGATGTGTGCTCCAAGGTGCGGCGTGCACGAAGTCGGAGCCCGGTTTGCCTCGGGTGCGCCCTGGTGGGCACCATGGTGCGCACCAAGGAGCGCTCCGAAGTGTGCTCCAAGGTGCGGCCTGCACGAAGTCGGAGCCCGGTTTGCCCCGGGTGTGCACCTCGGGTGGGCACCTTGGTGCGCATGCCTTGCCTGGGCTGCGCACCAGGGCGGGCTCAAGATGGCACCCGCGTTCCTTTTTTTTCACTATCTTTCAAAACGGAAATTTTAAAATCTCATTTTTTTTTGCCTTTTTCTGGAAATTAGTGAAGGCAGCGCATCAAAGGTGCGCACCTCGCTGCCCACCACGGTGCGCAACGCCGGTGGGCACCCGGGAGTGCTTCGAAGTGTGCTCCAAGGTGCTGCGTGCACGTTGTCGGAGCCCGGTTTGCCCCGGGTGCGCACCTCGCGTGCACCTTCGTCGGGGTGGGCACCTTGGCTTGGTTTGCCCCGGCTGCGCTCCGAAGCGGGGTTATTGGAGCGCCGCCTCTTTTTTTGTCGGAGCGTTTGGTGGGGTTTCTCGCATTGGCTCTTCCGAGGCCCGGTTGCCACCCTGGCGCGCACGAAGTCGGAAGTAGGGTTAATTGCCCGGGTGCGCACCTTTGCCAGGGTGGCACCTTACCTGGGCTGCGCACCAGGGCGGGCTCAAGATGGCACGCGCGTTCCGTTTTTTTCACTATCTTTCAAAACGGAAATTTTAAAATCTCCTTTTTTTTTTGCCTTTTCTGGAAATTAGTGAAGGCAGCGCATCAAAGGTGCGCACCTCGCTGCCCACCTTGGTGTGCTCTGAGGTGCGCACCCGGGAGCGCTACGAAGTGTGCTCCAAGGTGCGGCGTGCACGTTGTCGGAGCCCGGTTTGCCCCGGGTGCGCACCTCGCCTGCACCTTGGCCGGGGTGGGCACCTTGGCTGGGTTTGCCCAGGGTGCGCTCCGAAGCGGGGTTACTGGAGCGCCCCCTCTTTTTTTGTCAGAGAGTTTGGTGGGGTTTCTCGCATTGGCTCTTCCCAGGCCCGGTTGTTGGGTGCGCTCCCACCCTGGCGCGCGCGAAGTTGGAAGTTGGGTTAATTGCCCGGGCGCGCACCTTCGCCAGGGTGGGCACCTTGGTGCGCAAACCTTGGCTGGGCTGCGCACCAGGGCGGGCTCAAGATGGCACCAGCATTCCCTTTTTCTCACTATCTTTCAAAACGGAAATTTTAAAATCTCGTTTTTTTTTTGCCTTTTATGGAAATTAGTGAAGGCATCGCATCAAAGGTGCGCACCTCGCTGCCCACCTTGGTGTGCTCCGAGGTGCCCACCACGGTGCGCAACGCCGGTGCGAACCCGGGAGCGCCCCGATGTGTGCTCCAAGGTGCGGCGTGCACGAAGTCGGACCCCGGTTTGCCCCGGGTGCGCACCTCGCGTGCACCTTGGTGCGCACACCTTGGCTGGGTTGCGCGGCCTGGTGGGCACCATGGTGCGCACCAAGGAGCGCTCCGAAGTGTGCTCCAAGGTGCGGCGTGCACGAAGTCGGAGCCCGGTTTGCCCCGGGTGCGCACCTTCGCCGCGGTGGGCACCATGGCGTGCACGAAGTCGGAGCCCGGTTTGCCCCGGGTGCGCACCTCGCGTGCACCTTCGCCGGGGTGGGCACCTCGGCTGGGTTGCGCGCCCTGGTGCGCACCAAGGAGCGCTCTGAAGTGTGCTCCAAGGTGCGGCGTGCACGAAGTCGGAGCCCGGTTTGCCCCGGGTGTGCACCTCGCGTGCACCTTCGCTGCGGTGGGCACCTTGGCTGGGTTGCGCGCCTTGGTGGGCACCATGCAGTGCACGAAGTCGGAGCCCGGTTTGCCCCGGGCGCGCACCTCCGCCAGGGTGGGCACCTTGGTGCGCACAACTTGCCTGGGCTGCGCACCAGGAAGGGCTCAAGATGGCACCCGCGTTCCGTTTTTTTCACTATCTTTCAGAACGGAAATTTTAAAATATCGTTTTTTTTTGCCTTTTCTGGAAATTAGTGAAGGCAGCGCATCAAAGGTGCGCAACGCTGGTGCGAACCTGGGAGCGCTCCGATGTGTGCTCCAAGGTGCGGCGTGCACGAAGTCGGACCCCGGTTTGCCCCGGGTGCGCACCTCGCGTGCACCTTGGTGCGCACACCTTGGCTGGGTTGCGCGCCCTGGTGGGCACCATGGTGCGCACCAAGGAGCGCTCCGAAGTGTGCTCCAAGGTGCGGCGTGCACGAAGTCGGAGCCCGGTTTGCCCCGGGTGCGCACCTCGCGTGCACCTTCGCCGCGGTGGGCACCATGGCGTGCACGAAGTCGGAGCCCGGTTTGCCCCGGGTGCGCACCTCGCGTGCACCTTCGCCGGGGTGGGCACCTTAGTGTGCAGACCTTGGCTGGGTTGCGCGCCCTGGTGGGCACCATGGTGCGCACCAAGGAGCGCTCCGAAGTGTGCTCCAAGGTGCGGCCTGCACGAAGTCGGAGCCCGGTTTGCCCCGGGTGTGCACCTCGGGTGGGCACCTTGGTGCGCATGCCTTGCCTGGGCTGCGCACCAGGGCGGGCTCAAGATGGCACCCGCGTTCCTTTTTTTTCACTATCTTTCAAAACGGAAATTTTAAAATCTCATTTTTTTTTGCCTTTTTCTGGAAATTAGTGAAGGCAGCGCATCAAAGGTGCGCACCTCGCTGCCCACCACGGTGCGCAACGCCGGTGGGCACCCGGGAGTGCTTCGAAGTGTGCTCCAAGGTGCTGCGTGCACGTTGTCGGAGCCCGGTTTGCCCCGGGTGCGCACCTCGCGTGCACCTTCGTCGGGGTGGGCACCTTGGCTGGGTTTGCCCCGGCTGCGCTCCGAAGCGGGGTTATTGGAGCGCCGCCTCTTTTTTTGTCGGAGCGTTTGGTGGGGTTTCTCGCATTGGCTCTTCCGAGGCCCGGTTGCCACCCTGGCGCGCACGAAGTCGGAAGTAGGGTTAATTGCCCGGGTGCGCACCTTTGCCAGGGTGGGCACCTTACCTGGGCTGCGCACCAGGGCGGGCTCAAGATGGCACGCGCGTTCCGTTTTTTTCACTATCTTTCAAAACGGAAATTTTAAAATCTCCTTTTTTTTTTGCCTTTTCTGGAAATTAGTGAAGGCAGCGCATCAAAGGTGCGCACCTCGCTGCCCACCTTGGTGTGCTCTGAGGTGCGCACCCGGGAGCGCTACGAAGTGTGCTCCAAGGTGCGGCGTGCACGTTGTCGGAGCCCGGTTTGCCCCGGGTGCGCACCTCGCCTGCACCTTGGCCGGGGTGGGCACCTTGGCTGGGTTTGCCCAGGGTGCGCTCCGAAGCGGGGTTACTGGAGCGCCCCCTCTTTTTTTGTCAGAGCGTTTGGTGGGGTTTCTCGCATTGGCTCTTCCCAGGCCCGGTTGTTGGGTGCGCTCCCACCCTGGCGCGCGCGAAGTTGGAAGTTGGGTTAATTGCCCGGGCGCGCACCTTCGCCAGGGTGGGCACCTTGGTGCGCACACCTTGGCTGGGCTGCGCACCAGGGCGGGCTCAAGATGGCACCAGCATTCCCTTTTTCTCACTATCTTTCAAAACGGAAATTTTAAAATCTCGTTTTTTTTTTGCCTTTTATGGAAATTAGTGAAGGCATCGCATCAAAGGTGCGCACCTCGCTGCCCACCTTGGTGTGCTCCGAGGTGCCCACCACGGTGCGCAACGCCGGTGCGAACCCGGGAGCGCCCCGATGTGTGCTCCAAGGTGCGGCGTGCACGAAGTCGGACCCCGGTTTGCCCCGGGTGCGCACCTCGCGTGCACCTTGGTGCGCACACCTTGGCTGGGTTGCGCGGCCTGGTGGGCACCATGGTGCGCACCAAGGAGCGCTCCGAAGTGTGCTCCAAGGTGCGGCGTGCACGAAGTCGGAGCCCGGTTTGCCCCGGGTACGCACCTCGCGTGCACCTTCGCCGGGGTGGGCACCTCGGCTGGGTTGCGCGCCCTGGTGCGCACCAAGGAGCGCTCCGAAGTGTGCTCCAAGGTGCGGCGTGCACGAAGTCGGAGCCCGGTTTGCCCCGGGTGCGCACCTTCGCCGCGGTGCGCACCATGGCGTGCACGAAGTCGGAGCCCGGTTTGCCCCGGGTGCGCACCTCGCGTGCACCTTCGGCGGGGTTGCGCGCCCTGGTGGGCACCATGGTGCGCACCAAGGAGCGCTCCGAAGTGTGCTCCAAGGTGCGGCGTGCACGAAGTCGGAGCCCGGTTTGCCCCGGGTGCGCACCTCGCGTGCACCTTCGGCGGGGTTGCGCGCCCTGGTGGGCACCATGGTGCGCACCAAGGAGCGCTCCGAAGTGTGCTCCAAGGTGCGGCGTGCACGAAGTCGGAGCCCGGTTTGCCCCGGGTGCGCACCTCGCGTGCACCTTCGCCGCGGTGGGCACCATGGCGTGCACGAAGTCGGAGCCCGGTTTGCCCCGGGTGCGCACCTCGCGTGCACCTTCGCCGGGGTGGGCACCTCGGCTGGGTTGCGCGCCCTGGTGCGCACCAAGGAGCGCTCCGAAGTGTGCTCCAAGGTGCGGCGTGCACGAAGTCGGAGCCCGGTTTGCCCCGGGTGCGCACCTCGCGTGCACCTTCGCCAGGGTGGGCACCTCGGTGCGCACACCTTCTCAATGTTTTCTTGCCTTTTCTGGAAATTGGTGAAGGCAGCGCATCAAAGGTGCGCACCTCGGTGTGCTCCGAGGTGCGAACCCGAGAGCGCTCCGAGGTGCCCACGAAGTCGAAAGTCGGGTTAATTGCATTGTTTTCCCCGGGTGCGCTCCGAGGTGCGCAACATCGGCGCGCACCAAGGAGGGCTCCGAAGTGTGCTCCAAGGTGCGCACGATGGCGTGCACCTCTGGTGCGCACGATTCGGAGCTCGGTTTGACCGGGGTGCGCACACCTTGGCTGGGTTGCGCACCTTTTGTGCGCTCCAAGGTGCGCACGAAGTCGGAGCTCGGTTTGCCCCGGGTGCGCACCTTCGCCAGGGTGCGCACCTTGATGCGCACGCCTTGGCTGGGCTGCGCACCTTGGTGGGCGCCATGGTGCGCACCTTTCGTGCGCTCCAAGGTGCGCACGAAGTCGGAGCTCGGTTTGCCCCGGGTGCGCACCTTGGTGGGCGCCATGGTGCACTCCGAGGTGCCCAAGATTGGTGCGCACCAAGGAGCGCTCCGAAGTGCGCTCCAAGGTGCGCGCGAAGTCGAAAGTTGGGTTAATTGTCCGGTTTGCCTCGGGTGCGCACCTTGCGTGCACCTTCGCCAGGGTGGGCGCCTTGGTGCGCACACCTTGGCTGGGCTGCGCACACCTTGGCACCCGCGTTTCCTTCATTTTAAATTTTTTTTTTTTACAATCTCTCAAGTGGGAAATTCTATAATCTCAACTTTTTTTGCCTTTTCAGGAAACTTTTGAATGGAGCGCATCATTGGTGCGCTCCGAAGTGTGCTCCAAAGCTCTCTCCAGCTGCGTGCACCTGCCCCGGCCGCGCACCCGGCCCCGCCCAGCTTCGCTCACCTGTCCCGGGCGTCTGGTGCGGAACCTTAGAGTAAGAAACATCACCGTGCACCTTGGCCAACGTGCGCGACTCGACCGAGCGCGCACTGGCCGAGGTGCACACCGATTTCACCTGGGTGCGCGCGCAGCACCTCGGGCGCACCGGGGTGCGCGCACAACGCCCGGGTTGCACCGTGGCCTGTGTGCTCGGGGCGCCTCGGGTGCGCGCTCGGTGTCGCCCCCTGCGCGCGCGGTAGTGCGGGCAGCGCACCCCGGCCCGGCCCGGCCCCGACGAGAACGCAAACGGGCAAAAGGTTTATTCAAATAGCATTGCGACGCCCGGCGAAAAACTAAAAAAGGGTGCAACACCGGGACTTCCCGGGAGGTCACCCATCCCAGTACTACTCCGGCCCAAGCGCGCTTAACTGCGGAGTTCTGATGGGATCCGGTGCACTAACGCTGGTATGATCGCACCCGTTATGAGCTTGTCGCAGTGTGTACTTAGCAAACCGCGACCCACGTGCGAATCCACCCCGGCCACCCACCCCCGTCGAGGTGCACACCCTCCCTCGCGAAGTGCGCCCCGTTCGCCAAGTGTGAGCCCTGCCCGGGTGCGCGCACCTTGCTAGGGCGTCGGGTGTGCACCCGGCCCGGCCTACGTGCGTGCACCTGGAGGGGGCGTCGTGTGCGTGCAGTGTCCCGTCTGCAACGCGGTGCCCACACACCACCTCGGGCGCAACGACCTGCGCTCACATGTGGGCCGAGTGCACCTTGGTGCATGTTCGGGGCGCCTCGGGTGCACGCTCGATCTTGCCCCGGTGCACCAAGGCGCTCGGTTTGCCCCGGGTGCGCACTTGGTGCAAGGTGGGCACCCAAAATAGGGATCAAGCACCAAAACACAAGTTTCGGGATGCAAAATGGGACCCAAGGACCACAAATGCGTTCCAAGACCCATGATGGGTCCACGAGAACAAAAATGTGTTCCGAGACTTAATAAACAAATATTGGGTTTTAGGAGAAGAAACATGCTCTGATGCCCAAAACGAGAATCGACCCCGAAAAGGCCACAGGCCAAAAGTGGGATGCGAGACAAAAAAAAATGGGACCCGAGGACCAAAATTGGGTTCCCAGGTCGAAGACAGGGCAACCGGACAAGAAACGACCTCTAAGGCTCGAAATGAGTCCCGACGACTAAAACTTGACAAGAAGCACCCATCAGGCACCCAACTCGACACCCATGGGATGCCGACCCACCCGGGCTTCCACCTAGCACACCTTGGCACCCACCCACCCTCGCACCCAACCTCGCACCCAACTTAGCACCTTTGAACCCACATTGGCACTCACCCTGACCCTGGCACCTTGGAACCCACATTGGCACTCACCTTGACCCTGGCACCCACCTTTGCACTCACCTTGGGACCCACCCTGGCTCCCACCTCGGCACCCACCCAGACACCCACCTTGGTTCCTTGGCACCCACCTTGGATCCTTGGCACCCACCCCGACACCCACCTTGGCACGCAACTTGGCTACTTGCCACCCACCTTGGCTCCTTGACGCCCACCCCGACAACCACCCCGTGACCTACCCTGGCTAGGGTTGGTGCACACCCACCCTGGTGCCCACCTTGGCACCCACCCTATGACCCACCTTGGCACGCACCTTAGTACCCACCCCGTTACCCACCCTAGGACCCACCCCGTGACCCACCTTGGCCAGGGTGGGTGCCTTGGTGCGCACAACTTGCCTGGGCTGCACACCAGGGCGGGCTCAAGATGGCACCCGCGTTCCGTTTTTTTCACTATCTTTCAAAACGGAAATTTTAAAATCTCATTTTTTTCTTTTTTTTGCCTTTTCTGGAAATTAGTGAAGGCAGCGCATCAAAGGTGCGCAATGCTGGTGCGAACCCGGGAGCGCTCCGATGTGTGCTCCAAGGTGCGGCGTGCACGAAGTCCGAGCCCGGTTTGCCCCGGGTGCGCACCTCGCGTGCACCTTCGCCGGGGTGAGCACCTTGGCTGGGTTGCGCGCCCTGGTGCGTACCAAGGAGCGCTCTGAAGTGTGCTCCAAGGTGCGGCGTGCACGAAGTCGGAGCCCGGTTTGCCCCGGGTGTGCACCTCGGGTGCGCACCTCGCGTGCACCTTCGCTGCGGTGGGCACCTTGGCTGGGTTGCGCGCCTTGGTGGGCACCATGCAGTGCACGAAGTCGGAGCCCGGTTTGCCCCGGGCGCGCACCTCCGCCAGGGTGGGCACCTTGGTGCGCACAACTTGCCTGGGCTGCGCATCAGGAAGGGCTCAAGATGGCACCCGCGTTCCGTTTTTTTCACTATCTTTCAGAACGGAAATTTTAAAATATCGTTTTTTTTTGCCTTTTCTGGAAATTAGTGAAGGCAGCGCATCAAAGGTGCGCAACGCTGGTGCGAACCTGGGAGCGCTCCGATGTGTGCTCCAAGGTGCGGCGTGCACGAAGTCGGAGCCCGGTTTGCCTCGGGTGCGCCCTGGTGGGCACCATGGTGCGCACCAAGGAGCGCTCCGAAGTGTGCTCCAAGGTGCGGCCTGCACGAAGTCGGAGCCCGGTTTGCCCCGGGTGTGCACCTCGGGTGGGCACCTTGGTGCGCATGCCTTGCCTGGGCTGCGCACCAGGGCGGGCTCAAGATGGCACCCGCGTTCCTTTTTTTTCACTATCTTTCAAAACGGAAATTTTAAAATCTCATTTTTTTTTGCCTTTTTCTGGAAATTAGTGAAGGCAGCGCATCAAAGGTGCGCACCTCGCTGCCCACCACGGTGCGCAACGCCGGTGGGCACCCGGGAGTGCTTCGAAGTGTGCTCCAAGGTGCTGCGTGCACGTTGTCGGAGCCCGGTTTGCCCCGGGTGCGCACCTCGCGTGCACCTTCGTCGGGGTGGGCACCTTGGCTTGGTTTGCCCCGGCTGCGCTCCGAAGCGGGGTTATTGGAGCGCCGCCTCTTTTTTTGTCGGAGCGTTTGGTGGGGTTTCTCGCATTGGCTCTTCCGAGGCCCGGTTGCCACCCTGGCGCGCACGAAGTCGGAAGTAGGGTTAATTGCCCGGGTGCGCACCTTTGCCAGGGTGGCACCTTACCTGGGCTGCGCACCAGGGCGGGCTCAAGATGGCACGCGCGTTCCGTTTTTTTCACTATCTTTCAAAACGGAAATTTTAAAATCTCCTTTTTTTTTTGCCTTTTCTGGAAATTAGTGAAGGCAGCGCATCAAAGGTGCGCACCTCGCTGCCCACCTTGGTGTGCTCTGAGGTGCGCACCCGGGAGCGCTACGAAGTGTGCTCCAAGGTGCGGCGTGCACGTTGTCGGAGCCCGGTTTGCCCCGGGTGCGCACCTCGCCTGCACCTTGGCCGGGGTGGGCACCTTGGCTGGGTTTGCCCAGGGTGCGCTCCGAAGCGGGGTTACTGGAGCGCCCCCTCTTTTTTTGTCAGAGAGTTTGGTGGGGTTTCTCGCATTGGCTCTTCCCAGGCCCGGTTGTTGGGTGCGCTCCCACCCTGGCGCGCGCGAAGTTGGAAGTTGGGTTAATTGCCCGGGCGCGCACCTTCGCCAGGGTGGGCACCTTGGTGCGCAAACCTTGGCTGGGCTGCGCACCAGGGCGGGCTCAAGATGGCACCAGCATTCCCTTTTTCTCACTATCTTTCAAAACGGAAATTTTAAAATCTCGTTTTTTTTTTGCCTTTTATGGAAATTAGTGAAGGCATCGCATCAAAGGTGCGCACCTCGCTGCCCACCTTGGTGTGCTCCGAGGTGCCCACCACGGTGCGCAACGCCGGTGCGAACCCGGGAGCGCCCCGATGTGTGCTCCAAGGTGCGGCGTGCACGAAGTCGGACCCCGGTTTGCCCCGGGTGCGCACCTCGCGTGCACCTTGGTGCGCACACCTTGGCTGGGTTGCGCGGCCTGGTGGGCACCATGGTGCGCACCAAGGAGCGCTCCGAAGTGTGCTCCAAGGTGCGGCGTGCACGAAGTCGGAGCCCGGTTTGCCCCGGGTGCGCACCTTCGCCGCGGTGGGCACCATGGCGTGCACGAAGTCGGAGCCCGGTTTGCCCCGGGTGCGCACCTCGCGTGCACCTTCGCCGGGGTGGGCACCTCGGCTGGGTTGCGCGCCCTGGTGCGCACCAAGGAGCGCTCTGAAGTGTGCTCCAAGGTGCGGCGTGCACGAAGTCGGAGCCCGGTTTGCCCCGGGTGTGCACCTCGCGTGCACCTTCGCTGCGGTGGGCACCTTGGCTGGGTTGCGCGCCTTGGTGGGCACCATGCAGTGCACGAAGTCGGAGCCCGGTTTGCCCCGGGCGCGCACCTCCGCCAGGGTGGGCACCTTGGTGCGCACAACTTGCCTGGGCTGCGCACCAGGAAGGGCTCAAGATGGCACCCGCGTTCCGTTTTTTTCACTATCTTTCAGAACGGAAATTTTAAAATATCGTTTTTTTTTGCCTTTTCTGGAAATTAGTGAAGGCAGCGCATCAAAGGTGCGCAACGCTGGTGCGAACCTGGGAGCGCTCCGATGTGTGCTCCAAGGTGCGGCGTGCACGAAGTCGGACCCCGGTTTGCCCCGGGTGCGCACCTCGCGTGCACCTTGGTGCGCACACCTTGGCTGGGTTGCGCGCCCTGGTGGGCACCATGGTGCGCACCAAGGAGCGCTCCGAAGTGTGCTCCAAGGTGCGGCGTGCACGAAGTCGGAGCCCGGTTTGCCCCGGGTGCGCACCTCGCGTGCACCTTCGCCGCGGTGGGCACCATGGCGTGCACGAAGTCGGAGCCCGGTTTGCCCCGGGTGCGCACCTCGCGTGCACCTTCGCCGGGGTGGGCACCTTAGTGTGCAGACCTTGGCTGGGTTGCGCGCCCTGGTGGGCACCATGGTGCGCACCAAGGAGCGCTCCGAAGTGTGCTCCAAGGTGCGGCCTGCACGAAGTCGGAGCCCGGTTTGCCCCGGGTGTGCACCTCGGGTGGGCACCTTGGTGCGCATGCCTTGCCTGGGCTGCGCACCAGGGCGGGCTCAAGATGGCACCCGCGTTCCTTTTTTTTCACTATCTTTCAAAACGGAAATTTTAAAATCTCATTTTTTTTTGCCTTTTTCTGGAAATTAGTGAAGGCAGCGCATCAAAGGTGCGCACCTCGCTGCCCACCACGGTGCGCAACGCCGGTGGGCACCCGGGAGTGCTTCGAAGTGTGCTCCAAGGTGCTGCGTGCACGTTGTCGGAGCCCGGTTTGCCCCGGGTGCGCACCTCGCGTGCACCTTCGTCGGGGTGGGCACCTTGGCTGGGTTTGCCCCGGCTGCGCTCCGAAGCGGGGTTATTGGAGCGCCGCCTCTTTTTTTGTCGGAGCGTTTGGTGGGGTTTCTCGCATTGGCTCTTCCGAGGCCCGGTTGCCACCCTGGCGCGCACGAAGTCGGAAGTAGGGTTAATTGCCCGGGTGCGCACCTTTGCCAGGGTGGGCACCTTACCTGGGCTGCGCACCAGGGCGGGCTCAAGATGGCACGCGCGTTCCGTTTTTTTCACTATCTTTCAAAACGGAAATTTTAAAATCTCCTTTTTTTTTTGCCTTTTCTGGAAATTAGTGAAGGCAGCGCATCAAAGGTGCGCACCTCGCTGCCCACCTTGGTGTGCTCTGAGGTGCGCACCCGGGAGCGCTACGAAGTGTGCTCCAAGGTGCGGCGTGCACGTTGTCGGAGCCCGGTTTGCCCCGGGTGCGCACCTCGCCTGCACCTTGGCCGGGGTGGGCACCTTGGCTGGGTTTGCCCAGGGTGCGCTCCGAAGCGGGGTTACTGGAGCGCCCCCTCTTTTTTTGTCAGAGCGTTTGGTGGGGTTTCTCGCATTGGCTCTTCCCAGGCCCGGTTGTTGGGTGCGCTCCCACCCTGGCGCGCGCGAAGTTGGAAGTTGGGTTAATTGCCCGGGCGCGCACCTTCGCCAGGGTGGGCACCTTGGTGCGCACACCTTGGCTGGGCTGCGCACCAGGGCGGGCTCAAGATGGCACCAGCATTCCCTTTTTCTCACTATCTTTCAAAACGGAAATTTTAAAATCTCGTTTTTTTTTTGCCTTTTATGGAAATTAGTGAAGGCATCGCATCAAAGGTGCGCACCTCGCTGCCCACCTTGGTGTGCTCCGAGGTGCCCACCACGGTGCGCAACGCCGGTGCGAACCCGGGAGCGCCCCGATGTGTGCTCCAAGGTGCGGCGTGCACGAAGTCGGACCCCGGTTTGCCCCGGGTGCGCACCTCGCGTGCACCTTGGTGCGCACACCTTGGCTGGGTTGCGCGGCCTGGTGGGCACCATGGTGCGCACCAAGGAGCGCTCCGAAGTGTGCTCCAAGGTGCGGCGTGCACGAAGTCGGAGCCCGGTTTGCCCCGGGTACGCACCTCGCGTGCACCTTCGCCGGGGTGGGCACCTCGGCTGGGTTGCGCGCCCTGGTGCGCACCAAGGAGCGCTCCGAAGTGTGCTCCAAGGTGCGGCGTGCACGAAGTCGGAGCCCGGTTTGCCCCGGGTGCGCACCTTCGCCGCGGTGCGCACCATGGCGTGCACGAAGTCGGAGCCCGGTTTGCCCCGGGTGCGCACCTCGCGTGCACCTTCGGCGGGGTTGCGCGCCCTGGTGGGCACCATGGTGCGCACCAAGGAGCGCTCCGAAGTGTGCTCCAAGGTGCGGCGTGCACGAAGTCGGAGCCCGGTTTGCCCCGGGTGCGCACCTCGCGTGCACCTTCGGCGGGGTTGCGCGCCCTGGTGGGCACCATGGTGCGCACCAAGGAGCGCTCCGAAGTGTGCTCCAAGGTGCGGCGTGCACGAAGTCGGAGCCCGGTTTGCCCCGGGTGCGCACCTCGCGTGCACCTTCGCCGCGGTGGGCACCATGGCGTGCACGAAGTCGGAGCCCGGTTTGCCCCGGGTGCGCACCTCGCGTGCACCTTCGCCGGGGTGGGCACCTCGGCTGGGTTGCGCGCCCTGGTGCGCACCAAGGAGCGCTCCGAAGTGTGCTCCAAGGTGCGGCGTGCACGAAGTCGGAGCCCGGTTTGCCCCGGGTGCGCACCTCGCGTGCACCTTCGCCAGGGTGGGCACCTCGGTGCGCACACCTTCTCAATGTTTTCTTGCCTTTTCTGGAAATTGGTGAAGGCAGCGCATCAAAGGTGCGCACCTCGGTGTGCTCCGAGGTGCGAACCCGAGAGCGCTCCGAGGTGCCCACGAAGTCGAAAGTCGGGTTAATTGCATTGTTTTCCCCGGGTGCGCTCCGAGGTGCGCAACATCGGCGCGCACCAAGGAGGGCTCCGAAGTGTGCTCCAAGGTGCGCACGATGGCGTGCACCTCTGGTGCGCACGATTCGGAGCTCGGTTTGACCGGGGTGCGCACACCTTGGCTGGGTTGCGCACCTTTTGTGCGCTCCAAGGTGCGCACGAAGTCGGAGCTCGGTTTGCCCCGGGTGCGCACCTTCGCCAGGGTGCGCACCTTGATGCGCACGCCTTGGCTGGGCTGCGCACCTTGGTGGGCGCCATGGTGCGCACCTTTCGTGCGCTCCAAGGTGCGCACGAAGTCGGAGCTCGGTTTGCCCCGGGTGCGCACCTTGGTGGGCGCCATGGTGCACTCCGAGGTGCCCAAGATTGGTGCGCACCAAGGAGCGCTCCGAAGTGCGCTCCAAGGTGCGCGCGAAGTCGAAAGTTGGGTTAATTGTCCGGTTTGCCTCGGGTGCGCACCTTGCGTGCACCTTCGCCAGGGTGGGCGCCTTGGTGCGCACACCTTGGCTGGGCTGCGCACACCTTGGCACCCGCGTTTCCTTCATTTTAAATTTTTTTTTTTTACAATCTCTCAAGTGGGAAATTCTATAATCTCAACTTTTTTTGCCTTTTCAGGAAACTTTTGAATGGAGCGCATCATTGGTGCGCTCCGAAGTGTGCTCCAAAGCTCTCTCCAGCTGCGTGCACCTGCCCCGGCCGCGCACCCGGCCCCGCCCAGCTTCGCTCACCTGTCCCGGGCGTCTGGTGCGGAACCTTAGAGTAAGAAACATCACCGTGCACCTTGGCCAACGTGCGCGACTCGACCGAGCGCGCACTGGCCGAGGTGCACACCGATTTCACCTAGGTGCGCGCGCAGCACCTCGGGCGCACCGGGGTGCGCGCACAACGCCCGGGTTGCACCGTGGCCTGTGTGCTCGGGGCGCCTCGGGTGCGCGCTCGGTGTCGCCCCCGCGCGCGCGGTAGTGCGGGCAGCGCACCCCGGCCCGGCCCGGCCCCGACGAGAACGCAAACGGGCAAAAGGTTTATTCAAATAGCATTGCGACGCCCGGCGAAAAACTAAAAAAGGGTGCAACACCGGGACTTCCCGGGAGGTCACCCATCCCAGTACTACTCCGGCCCAAGCGCGCTTAACTGCGGAGTTCTGATGGGATCCGGTGCACTAACGCTGGTATGATCGCACCCGTTATGAGCTTGTCGCAGTGTGTACTTAGCAAACCGCGACCCACGTGCGAATCCACCCCGGCCACCCACCCCCGTCGAGGTGCACACCCTCCCTCGCGAAGTGCGCCCCGTTCGCCAAGTGTGAGCCCTGCCCGGGTGCGCGCACCTTGCTAGGGCGTCGGGTGTGCACCCGGCCCGGCCTACGTGCGTGCACCTGGAGGGGGCGTCGTGTGCGTGCAGTGTCCCGTCTGCAACGCGGTGCCCACACACCACCTCGGGCGCAACGACCTGCGCTCACATGTGGGCCGAGTGCACCTTGGTGCATGTTCGGGGCGCCTCGGGTGCACGCTCGATCTTGCCCCGGTGCACCAAGGCGCTCGGTTTGCCCCGGGTGCGCACTTGGTGCAAGGTGGGCACCCAAAATAGGGATCAAGCACCAAAACACAAGTTTCGGGATGCAAAATGGGACCCAAGGACCACAAATGCGTTCCAAGACCCATGATGGGTCCACGAGAACAAAAATGTGTTCCGAGACTTAATAAACAAATATTGGGTTTTAGGAGAAGAAACATGCTCTGATGCCCAAAACGAGAATCGACCCCGAAAAGGCCACAGGCCAAAAGTGGGATGCGAGACAAAAAAAAATGGGACCCGAGGACCAAAATTGGGTTCCCAGGTCGAAGACAGGGCAACCGGACAAGAAACGACCTCTAAGGCTCGAAATGAGTCCCGACGACTAAAACTTGACAAGAAGCACCCATCAGGCACCCAACTCGACACCCATGGGATGCCGACCCACCCGGGCTTCCACCTAGCACACCTTGGCACCCACCCACCCTCGCACCCAACCTCGCACCCAACTTAGCACCTTTGAACCCACATTGGCACTCACCCTGACCCTGGCACCTTGGAACCCACATTGGCACTCACCTTGACCCTGGCACCCACCTTTGCACTCACCTTGGGACCCACCCTGGCTCCCACCTCGGCACCCACCCAGACACCCACCTTGGTTCCTTGGCACCCACCTTGGATCCTTGGCACCCACCCCGACACCCACCTTGGCACGCAACTTGGCTACTTGCCACCCACCTTGGCTCCTTGACGCCCACCCCGACAACCACCCCGTGACCTACCCTGGCTAGGGTTGGTGCACACCCACCCTGGTGCCCACCTTGGCACCCACCCTATGACCCACCTTGGCACGCACCTTAGTACCCACCCCGTTACCCACCCTAGGACCCACCCCGTGACCCACCTTGGCCAGGGTGGGTGCCTTGGTGCGCACAACTTGCCTGGGCTGCACACCAGGGCGGGCTCAAGATGGCACCCGCGTTCCGTTTTTTTCACTATCTTTCAAAACGGAAATTTTAAAATCTCATTTTTTTCTTTTTTTTGCCTTTTCTGGAAATTAGTGAAGGCAGCGCATCAAAGGTGCGCAATGCTGGTGCGAACCCGGGAGCGCTCCGATGTGTGCTCCAAGGTGCGGCGTGCACGAAGTCCGAGCCCGGTTTGCCCCGGGTGCGCACCTCGCGTGCACCTTCGCCGGGGTGAGCACCTTGGCTGGGTTGCGCGCCCTGGTGCGTACCAAGGAGCGCTCTGAAGTGTGCTCCAAGGTGCGGCGTGCACGAAGTCGGAGCCCGGTTTGCCCCGGGTGTGCACCTCGGGTGCGCACCTCGCGTGCACCTTCGCTGCGGTGGGCACCTTGGCTGGGTTGCGCGCCTTGGTGGGCACCATGCAGTGCACGAAGTCGGAGCCCGGTTTGCCCCGGGCGCGCACCTCCGCCAGGGTGGGCACCTTGGTGCGCACAACTTGCCTGGGCTGCGCATCAGGAAGGGCTCAAGATGGCACCCGCGTTCCGTTTTTTTCACTATCTTTCAGAACGGAAATTTTAAAATATCGTTTTTTTTTGCCTTTTCTGGAAATTAGTGAAGGCAGCGCATCAAAGGTGCGCAACGCTGGTGCGAACCTGGGAGCGCTCCGATGTGTGCTCCAAGGTGCGGCGTGCACGAAGTCGGAGCCCGGTTTGCCTCGGGTGCGCCCTGGTGGGCACCATGGTGCGCACCAAGGAGCGCTCCGAAGTGTGCTCCAAGGTGCGGCCTGCACGAAGTCGGAGCCCGGTTTGCCCCGGGTGTGCACCTCGGGTGGGCACCTTGGTGCGCATGCCTTGCCTGGGCTGCGCACCAGGGCGGGCTCAAGATGGCACCCGCGTTCCTTTTTTTTCACTATCTTTCAAAACGGAAATTTTAAAATCTCATTTTTTTTTGCCTTTTTCTGGAAATTAGTGAAGGCAGCGCATCAAAGGTGCGCACCTCGCTGCCCACCACGGTGCGCAACGCCGGTGGGCACCCGGGAGTGCTTCGAAGTGTGCTCCAAGGTGCTGCGTGCACGTTGTCGGAGCCCGGTTTGCCCCGGGTGCGCACCTCGCGTGCACCTTCGTCGGGGTGGGCACCTTGGCTTGGTTTGCCCCGGCTGCGCTCCGAAGCGGGGTTATTGGAGCGCCGCCTCTTTTTTTGTCGGAGCGTTTGGTGGGGTTTCTCGCATTGGCTCTTCCGAGGCCCGGTTGCCACCCTGGCGCGCACGAAGTCGGAAGTAGGGTTAATTGCCCGGGTGCGCACCTTTGCCAGGGTGGCACCTTACCTGGGCTGCGCACCAGGGCGGGCTCAAGATGGCACGCGCGTTCCGTTTTTTTCACTATCTTTCAAAACGGAAATTTTAAAATCTCCTTTTTTTTTTGCCTTTTCTGGAAATTAGTGAAGGCAGCGCATCAAAGGTGCGCACCTCGCTGCCCACCTTGGTGTGCTCTGAGGTGCGCACCCGGGAGCGCTACGAAGTGTGCTCCAAGGTGCGGCGTGCACGTTGTCGGAGCCCGGTTTGCCCCGGGTGCGCACCTCGCCTGCACCTTGGCCGGGGTGGGCACCTTGGCTGGGTTTGCCCAGGGTGCGCTCCGAAGCGGGGTTACTGGAGCGCCCCCTCTTTTTTTGTCAGAGAGTTTGGTGGGGTTTCTCGCATTGGCTCTTCCCAGGCCCGGTTGTTGGGTGCGCTCCCACCCTGGCGCGCGCGAAGTTGGAAGTTGGGTTAATTGCCCGGGCGCGCACCTTCGCCAGGGTGGGCACCTTGGTGCGCAAACCTTGGCTGGGCTGCGCACCAGGGCGGGCTCAAGATGGCACCAGCATTCCCTTTTTCTCACTATCTTTCAAAACGGAAATTTTAAAATCTCGTTTTTTTTTTGCCTTTTATGGAAATTAGTGAAGGCATCGCATCAAAGGTGCGCACCTCGCTGCCCACCTTGGTGTGCTCCGAGGTGCCCACCACGGTGCGCAACGCCGGTGCGAACCCGGGAGCGCCCCGATGTGTGCTCCAAGGTGCGGCGTGCACGAAGTCGGACCCCGGTTTGCCCCGGGTGCGCACCTCGCGTGCACCTTGGTGCGCACACCTTGGCTGGGTTGCGCGGCCTGGTGGGCACCATGGTGCGCACCAAGGAGCGCTCCGAAGTGTGCTCCAAGGTGCGGCGTGCACGAAGTCGGAGCCCGGTTTGCCCCGGGTGCGCACCTTCGCCGCGGTGGGCACCATGGCGTGCACGAAGTCGGAGCCCGGTTTGCCCCGGGTGCGCACCTCGCGTGCACCTTCGCCGGGGTGGGCACCTCGGCTGGGTTGCGCGCCCTGGTGCGCACCAAGGAGCGCTCTGAAGTGTGCTCCAAGGTGCGGCGTGCACGAAGTCGGAGCCCGGTTTGCCCCGGGTGTGCACCTCGCGTGCACCTTCGCTGCGGTGGGCACCTTGGCTGGGTTGCGCGCCTTGGTGGGCACCATGCAGTGCACGAAGTCGGAGCCCGGTTTGCCCCGGGCGCGCACCTCCGCCAGGGTGGGCACCTTGGTGCGCACAACTTGCCTGGGCTGCGCACCAGGAAGGGCTCAAGATGGCACCCGCGTTCCGTTTTTTTCACTATCTTTCAGAACGGAAATTTTAAAATATCGTTTTTTTTTGCCTTTTCTGGAAATTAGTGAAGGCAGCGCATCAAAGGTGCGCAACGCTGGTGCGAACCTGGGAGCGCTCCGATGTGTGCTCCAAGGTGCGGCGTGCACGAAGTCGGACCCCGGTTTGCCCCGGGTGCGCACCTCGCGTGCACCTTGGTGCGCACACCTTGGCTGGGTTGCGCGCCCTGGTGGGCACCATGGTGCGCACCAAGGAGCGCTCCGAAGTGTGCTCCAAGGTGCGGCGTGCACGAAGTCGGAGCCCGGTTTGCCCCGGGTGCGCACCTCGCGTGCACCTTCGCCGCGGTGGGCACCATGGCGTGCACGAAGTCGGAGCCCGGTTTGCCCCGGGTGCGCACCTCGCGTGCACCTTCGCCGGGGTGGGCACCTTAGTGTGCAGACCTTGGCTGGGTTGCGCGCCCTGGTGGGCACCATGGTGCGCACCAAGGAGCGCTCCGAAGTGTGCTCCAAGGTGCGGCCTGCACGAAGTCGGAGCCCGGTTTGCCCCGGGTGTGCACCTCGGGTGGGCACCTTGGTGCGCATGCCTTGCCTGGGCTGCGCACCAGGGCGGGCTCAAGATGGCACCCGCGTTCCTTTTTTTTCACTATCTTTCAAAACGGAAATTTTAAAATCTCATTTTTTTTTGCCTTTTTCTGGAAATTAGTGAAGGCAGCGCATCAAAGGTGCGCACCTCGCTGCCCACCACGGTGCGCAACGCCGGTGGGCACCCGGGAGTGCTTCGAAGTGTGCTCCAAGGTGCTGCGTGCACGTTGTCGGAGCCCGGTTTGCCCCGGGTGCGCACCTCGCGTGCACCTTCGTCGGGGTGGGCACCTTGGCTGGGTTTGCCCCGGCTGCGCTCCGAAGCGGGGTTATTGGAGCGCCGCCTCTTTTTTTGTCGGAGCGTTTGGTGGGGTTTCTCGCATTGGCTCTTCCGAGGCCCGGTTGCCACCCTGGCGCGCACGAAGTCGGAAGTAGGGTTAATTGCCCGGGTGCGCACCTTTGCCAGGGTGGGCACCTTACCTGGGCTGCGCACCAGGGCGGGCTCAAGATGGCACGCGCGTTCCGTTTTTTTCACTATCTTTCAAAACGGAAATTTTAAAATCTCCTTTTTTTTTTGCCTTTTCTGGAAATTAGTGAAGGCAGCGCATCAAAGGTGCGCACCTCGCTGCCCACCTTGGTGTGCTCTGAGGTGCGCACCCGGGAGCGCTACGAAGTGTGCTCCAAGGTGCGGCGTGCACGTTGTCGGAGCCCGGTTTGCCCCGGGTGCGCACCTCGCCTGCACCTTGGCCGGGGTGGGCACCTTGGCTGGGTTTGCCCAGGGTGCGCTCCGAAGCGGGGTTACTGGAGCGCCCCCTCTTTTTTTGTCAGAGCGTTTGGTGGGGTTTCTCGCATTGGCTCTTCCCAGGCCCGGTTGTTGGGTGCGCTCCCACCCTGGCGCGCGCGAAGTTGGAAGTTGGGTTAATTGCCCGGGCGCGCACCTTCGCCAGGGTGGGCACCTTGGTGCGCACACCTTGGCTGGGCTGCGCACCAGGGCGGGCTCAAGATGGCACCAGCATTCCCTTTTTCTCACTATCTTTCAAAACGGAAATTTTAAAATCTCGTTTTTTTTTTGCCTTTTATGGAAATTAGTGAAGGCATCGCATCAAAGGTGCGCACCTCGCTGCCCACCTTGGTGTGCTCCGAGGTGCCCACCACGGTGCGCAACGCCGGTGCGAACCCGGGAGCGCCCCGATGTGTGCTCCAAGGTGCGGCGTGCACGAAGTCGGACCCCGGTTTGCCCCGGGTGCGCACCTCGCGTGCACCTTGGTGCGCACACCTTGGCTGGGTTGCGCGGCCTGGTGGGCACCATGGTGCGCACCAAGGAGCGCTCCGAAGTGTGCTCCAAGGTGCGGCGTGCACGAAGTCGGAGCCCGGTTTGCCCCGGGTACGCACCTCGCGTGCACCTTCGCCGGGGTGGGCACCTCGGCTGGGTTGCGCGCCCTGGTGCGCACCAAGGAGCGCTCCGAAGTGTGCTCCAAGGTGCGGCGTGCACGAAGTCGGAGCCCGGTTTGCCCCGGGTGCGCACCTTCGCCGCGGTGCGCACCATGGCGTGCACGAAGTCGGAGCCCGGTTTGCCCCGGGTGCGCACCTCGCGTGCACCTTCGGCGGGGTTGCGCGCCCTGGTGGGCACCATGGTGCGCACCAAGGAGCGCTCCGAAGTGTGCTCCAAGGTGCGGCGTGCACGAAGTCGGAGCCCGGTTTGCCCCGGGTGCGCACCTCGCGTGCACCTTCGGCGGGGTTGCGCGCCCTGGTGGGCACCATGGTGCGCACCAAGGAGCGCTCCGAAGTGTGCTCCAAGGTGCGGCGTGCACGAAGTCGGAGCCCGGTTTGCCCCGGGTGCGCACCTCGCGTGCACCTTCGCCGCGGTGGGCACCATGGCGTGCACGAAGTCGGAGCCCGGTTTGCCCCGGGTGCGCACCTCGCGTGCACCTTCGCCGGGGTGGGCACCTCGGCTGGGTTGCGCGCCCTGGTGCGCACCAAGGAGCGCTCCGAAGTGTGCTCCAAGGTGCGGCGTGCACGAAGTCGGAGCCCGGTTTGCCCCGGGTGCGCACCTCGCGTGCACCTTCGCCAGGGTGGGCACCTCGGTGCGCACACCTTCTCAATGTTTTCTTGCCTTTTCTGGAAATTGGTGAAGGCAGCGCATCAAAGGTGCGCACCTCGGTGTGCTCCGAGGTGCGAACCCGAGAGCGCTCCGAGGTGCCCACGAAGTCGAAAGTCGGGTTAATTGCATTGTTTTCCCCGGGTGCGCTCCGAGGTGCGCAACATCGGCGCGCACCAAGGAGGGCTCCGAAGTGTGCTCCAAGGTGCGCACGATGGCGTGCACCTCTGGTGCGCACGATTCGGAGCTCGGTTTGACCGGGGTGCGCACACCTTGGCTGGGTTGCGCACCTTTTGTGCGCTCCAAGGTGCGCACGAAGTCGGAGCTCGGTTTGCCCCGGGTGCGCACCTTCGCCAGGGTGCGCACCTTGATGCGCACGCCTTGGCTGGGCTGCGCACCTTGGTGGGCGCCATGGTGCGCACCTTTCGTGCGCTCCAAGGTGCGCACGAAGTCGGAGCTCGGTTTGCCCCGGGTGCGCACCTTGGTGGGCGCCATGGTGCACTCCGAGGTGCCCAAGATTGGTGCGCACCAAGGAGCGCTCCGAAGTGCGCTCCAAGGTGCGCGCGAAGTCGAAAGTTGGGTTAATTGTCCGGTTTGCCTCGGGTGCGCACCTTGCGTGCACCTTCGCCAGGGTGGGCGCCTTGGTGCGCACACCTTGGCTGGGCTGCGCACACCTTGGCACCCGCGTTTCCTTCATTTTAAATTTTTTTTTTTTACAATCTCTCAAGTGGGAAATTCTATAATCTCAACTTTTTTTGCCTTTTCAGGAAACTTTTGAATGGAGCGCATCATTGGTGCGCTCCGAAGTGTGCTCCAAAGCTCTCTCCAGCTGCGTGCACCTGCCCCGGCCGCGCACCCGGCCCCGCCCAGCTTCGCTCACCTGTCCCGGGCGTCTGGTGCGGAACCTTAGAGTAAGAAACATCACCGTGCACCTTGGCCAACGTGCGCGACTCGACCGAGCGCGCACTGGCCGAGGTGCACACCGATTTCACCTGGGTGCGCGCGCAGCACCTCGGGCGCACCGGGGTGCGCGCACAACGCCCGGGTTGCACCGTGGCCTGTGTGCTCGGGGCGCCTCGGGTGCGCGCTCGGTGTCGCCCCCGCGCGCGCGGTAGTGCGGGCAGCGCACCCCGGCCCGGCCCGGCCCCGACGAGAACGCAAACGGGCAAAAGGTTTATTCAAATAGCATTGCGACGCCCGGCGAAAAACTAAAAAAGGGTGCAACACCGGGACTTCCCGGGAGGTCACCCATCCCAGTACTACTCCGGCCCAAGCGCGCTTAACTGCGGAGTTCTGATGGGATCCGGTGCACTAACGCTGGTATGATCGCACCCGTTATGAGCTTGTCGCAGTGTGTACTTAGCAAACCGCGACCCACGTGCGAATCCACCCCGGCCACCCACCCCCGTCGAGGTGCACACCCTCCCTCGCGAAGTGCGCCCCGTTCGCCAAGTGTGAGCCCTGCCCGGGTGCGCGCACCTTGCTAGGGCGTCGGGTGTGCACCCGGCCCGGCCTACGTGCGTGCACCTGGAGGGGGCGTCGTGTGCGTGCAGTGTCCCGTCTGCAACGCGGTGCCCACACACCACCTCGGGCGCAACGACCTGCGCTCACATGTGGGCCGAGTGCACCTTGGTGCATGTTCGGGGCGCCTCGGGTGCACGCTCGATCTTGCCCCGGTGCACCAAGGCGCTCGGTTTGCCCCGGGTGCGCACTTGGTGCAAGGTGGGCACCCAAAATAGGGATCAAGCACCAAAACACAAGTTTCGGGATGCAAAATGGGACCCAAGGACCACAAATGCGTTCCAAGACCCATGATGGGTCCACGAGAACAAAAATGTGTTCCGAGACTTAATAAACAAATATTGGGTTTTAGGAGAAGAAACATGCTCTGATGCCCAAAACGAGAATCGACCCCGAAAAGGCCACAGGCCAAAAGTGGGATGCGAGACAAAAAAAAATGGGACCCGAGGACCAAAATTGGGTTCCCAGGTCGAAGACAGGGCAACCGGACAAGAAACGACCTCTAAGGCTCGAAATGAGTCCCGACGACTAAAACTTGACAAGAAGCACCCATCAGGCACCCAACTCGACACCCATGGGATGCCGACCCACCCGGGCTTCCACCTAGCACACCTTGGCACCCACCCACCCTCGCACCCAACCTCGCACCCAACTTAGCACCTTTGAACCCACATTGGCACTCACCCTGACCCTGGCACCTTGGAACCCACATTGGCACTCACCTTGACCCTGGCACCCACCTTTGCACTCACCTTGGGACCCACCCTGGCTCCCACCTCGGCACCCACCCAGACACCCACCTTGGTTCCTTGGCACCCACCTTGGATCCTTGGCACCCACCCCGACACCCACCTTGGCACGCAACTTGGCTACTTGCCACCCACCTTGGCTCCTTGACGCCCACCCCGACAACCACCCCGTGACCTACCCTGGCTAGGGTTGGTGCACACCCACCCTGGTGCCCACCTTGGCACCCACCCTATGACCCACCTTGGCACGCACCTTAGTACCCACCCCGTTACCCACCCTAGGACCCACCCCGTGACCCACCTTGGCCAGGGTGGGTGCCTTGGTGCGCACAACTTGCCTGGGCTGCACACCAGGGCGGGCTCAAGATGGCACCCGCGTTCCGTTTTTTTCACTATCTTTCAAAACGGAAATTTTAAAATCTCATTTTTTTCTTTTTTTTGCCTTTTCTGGAAATTAGTGAAGGCAGCGCATCAAAGGTGCGCAATGCTGGTGCGAACCCGGGAGCGCTCCGATGTGTGCTCCAAGGTGCGGCGTGCACGAAGTCCGAGCCCGGTTTGCCCCGGGTGCGCACCTCGCGTGCACCTTCGCCGGGGTGAGCACCTTGGCTGGGTTGCGCGCCCTGGTGCGTACCAAGGAGCGCTCTGAAGTGTGCTCCAAGGTGCGGCGTGCACGAAGTCGGAGCCCGGTTTGCCCCGGGTGTGCACCTCGGGTGCGCACCTCGCGTGCACCTTCGCTGCGGTGGGCACCTTGGCTGGGTTGCGCGCCTTGGTGGGCACCATGCAGTGCACGAAGTCGGAGCCCGGTTTGCCCCGGGCGCGCACCTCCGCCAGGGTGGGCACCTTGGTGCGCACAACTTGCCTGGGCTGCGCATCAGGAAGGGCTCAAGATGGCACCCGCGTTCCGTTTTTTTCACTATCTTTCAGAACGGAAATTTTAAAATATCGTTTTTTTTTGCCTTTTCTGGAAATTAGTGAAGGCAGCGCATCAAAGGTGCGCAACGCTGGTGCGAACCTGGGAGCGCTCCGATGTGTGCTCCAAGGTGCGGCGTGCACGAAGTCGGAGCCCGGTTTGCCTCGGGTGCGCCCTGGTGGGCACCATGGTGCGCACCAAGGAGCGCTCCGAAGTGTGCTCCAAGGTGCGGCCTGCACGAAGTCGGAGCCCGGTTTGCCCCGGGTGTGCACCTCGGGTGGGCACCTTGGTGCGCATGCCTTGCCTGGGCTGCGCACCAGGGCGGGCTCAAGATGGCACCCGCGTTCCTTTTTTTTCACTATCTTTCAAAACGGAAATTTTAAAATCTCATTTTTTTTTGCCTTTTTCTGGAAATTAGTGAAGGCAGCGCATCAAAGGTGCGCACCTCGCTGCCCACCACGGTGCGCAACGCCGGTGGGCACCCGGGAGTGCTTCGAAGTGTGCTCCAAGGTGCTGCGTGCACGTTGTCGGAGCCCGGTTTGCCCCGGGTGCGCACCTCGCGTGCACCTTCGTCGGGGTGGGCACCTTGGCTTGGTTTGCCCCGGCTGCGCTCCGAAGCGGGGTTATTGGAGCGCCGCCTCTTTTTTTGTCGGAGCGTTTGGTGGGGTTTCTCGCATTGGCTCTTCCGAGGCCCGGTTGCCACCCTGGCGCGCACGAAGTCGGAAGTAGGGTTAATTGCCCGGGTGCGCACCTTTGCCAGGGTGGCACCTTACCTGGGCTGCGCACCAGGGCGGGCTCAAGATGGCACGCGTGTTCCGTTTTTTTCACTATCTTTCAAAACGGAAATTTTAAAATCTCCTTTTTTTTTTGCCTTTTCTGGAAATTAGTGAAGGCAGCGCATCAAAGGTGCGCACCTCGCTGCCCACCTTGGTGTGCTCTGAGGTGCGCACCCGGGAGCGCTACGAAGTGTGCTCCAAGGTGCGGCGTGCACGTTGTCGGAGCCCGGTTTGCCCCGGGTGCGCACCTCGCCTGCACCTTGGCCGGGGTGGGCACCTTGGCTGGGTTTGCCCAGGGTGCGCTCCGAAGCGGGGTTACTGGAGCGCCCCCTCTTTTTTTGTCAGAGAGTTTGGTGGGGTTTCTCGCATTGGCTCTTCCCAGGCCCGGTTGTTGGGTGCGCTCCCACCCTGGCGCGCGCGAAGTTGGAAGTTGGGTTAATTGCCCGGGCGCGCACCTTCGCCAGGGTGGGCACCTTGGTGCGCAAACCTTGGCTGGGCTGCGCACCAGGGCGGGCTCAAGATGGCACCAGCATTCCCTTTTTCTCACTATCTTTCAAAACGGAAATTTTAAAATCTCGTTTTTTTTTTGCCTTTTATGGAAATTAGTGAAGGCATCGCATCAAAGGTGCGCACCTCGCTGCCCACCTTGGTGTGCTCCGAGGTGCCCACCACGGTGCGCAACGCCGGTGCGAACCCGGGAGCGCCCCGATGTGTGCTCCAAGGTGCGGCGTGCACGAAGTCGGACCCCGGTTTGCCCCGGGTGCGCACCTCGCGTGCACCTTGGTGCGCACACCTTGGCTGGGTTGCGCGGCCTGGTGGGCACCATGGTGCGCACCAAGGAGCGCTCCGAAGTGTGCTCCAAGGTGCGGCGTGCACGAAGTCGGAGCCCGGTTTGCCCCGGGTGCGCACCTTCGCCGCGGTGGGCACCATGGCGTGCACGAAGTCGGAGCCCGGTTTGCCCCGGGTGCGCACCTCGCGTGCACCTTCGCCGGGGTGGGCACCTCGGCTGGGTTGCGCGCCCTGGTGCGCACCAAGGAGCGCTCTGAAGTGTGCTCCAAGGTGCGGCGTGCACGAAGTCGGAGCCCGGTTTGCCCCGGGTGTGCACCTCGCGTGCACCTTCGCTGCGGTGGGCACCTTGGCTGGGTTGCGCGCCTTGGTGGGCACCATGCAGTGCACGAAGTCGGAGCCCGGTTTGCCCCGGGCGCGCACCTCCGCCAGGGTGGGCACCTTGGTGCGCACAACTTGCCTGGGCTGCGCACCAGGAAGGGCTCAAGATGGCACCCGCGTTCCGTTTTTTTCACTATCTTTCAGAACGGAAATTTTAAAATATCGTTTTTTTTTGCCTTTTCTGGAAATTAGTGAAGGCAGCGCATCAAAGGTGCGCAACGCTGGTGCGAACCTGGGAGCGCTCCGATGTGTGCTCCAAGGTGCGGCGTGCACGAAGTCGGACCCCGGTTTGCCCCGGGTGCGCACCTCGCGTGCACCTTGGTGCGCACACCTTGGCTGGGTTGCGCGCCCTGGTGGGCACCATGGTGCGCACCAAGGAGCGCTCCGAAGTGTGCTCCAAGGTGCGGCGTGCACGAAGTCGGAGCCCGGTTTGCCCCGGGTGCGCACCTCGCGTGCACCTTCGCCGCGGTGGGCACCATGGCGTGCACGAAGTCGGAGCCCGGTTTGCCCCGGGTGCGCACCTCGCGTGCACCTTCGCCGGGGTGGGCACCTTAGTGTGCAGACCTTGGCTGGGTTGCGCGCCCTGGTGGGCACCATGGTGCGCACCAAGGAGCGCTCCGAAGTGTGCTCCAAGGTGCGGCCTGCACGAAGTCGGAGCCCGGTTTGCCCCGGGTGTGCACCTCGGGTGGGCACCTTGGTGCGCATGCCTTGCCTGGGCTGCGCACCAGGGCGGGCTCAAGATGGCACCCGCGTTCCTTTTTTTTCACTATCTTTCAAAACGGAAATTTTAAAATCTCATTTTTTTTTGCCTTTTTCTGGAAATTAGTGAAGGCAGCGCATCAAAGGTGCGCACCTCGCTGCCCACCACGGTGCGCAACGCCGGTGGGCACCCGGGAGTGCTTCGAAGTGTGCTCCAAGGTGCTGCGTGCACGTTGTCGGAGCCCGGTTTGCCCCGGGTGCGCACCTCGCGTGCACCTTCGTCGGGGTGGGCACCTTGGCTGGGTTTGCCCCGGCTGCGCTCCGAAGCGGGGTTATTGGAGCGCCGCCTCTTTTTTTGTCGGAGCGTTTGGTGGGGTTTCTCGCATTGGCTCTTCCGAGGCCCGGTTGCCACCCTGGCGCGCACGAAGTCGGAAGTAGGGTTAATTGCCCGGGTGCGCACCTTTGCCAGGGTGGGCACCTTACCTGGGCTGCGCACCAGGGCGGGCTCAAGATGGCACGCGCGTTCCGTTTTTTTCACTATCTTTCAAAACGGAAATTTTAAAATCTCCTTTTTTTTTTGCCTTTTCTGGAAATTAGTGAAGGCAGCGCATCAAAGGTGCGCACCTCGCTGCCCACCTTGGTGTGCTCTGAGGTGCGCACCCGGGAGCGCTACGAAGTGTGCTCCAAGGTGCGGCGTGCACGTTGTCGGAGCCCGGTTTGCCCCGGGTGCGCACCTCGCCTGCACCTTGGCCGGGGTGGGCACCTTGGCTGGGTTTGCCCAGGGTGCGCTCCGAAGCGGGGTTACTGGAGCGCCCCCTCTTTTTTTGTCAGAGCGTTTGGTGGGGTTTCTCGCATTGGCTCTTCCCAGGCCCGGTTGTTGGGTGCGCTCCCACCCTGGCGCGCGCGAAGTTGGAAGTTGGGTTAATTGCCCGGGCGCGCACCTTCGCCAGGGTGGGCACCTTGGTGCGCACACCTTGGCTGGGCTGCGCACCAGGGCGGGCTCAAGATGGCACCAGCATTCCCTTTTTCTCACTATCTTTCAAAACGGAAATTTTAAAATCTCGTTTTTTTTTTGCCTTTTATGGAAATTAGTGAAGGCATCGCATCAAAGGTGCGCACCTCGCTGCCCACCTTGGTGTGCTCCGAGGTGCCCACCACGGTGCGCAACGCCGGTGCGAACCCGGGAGCGCCCCGATGTGTGCTCCAAGGTGCGGCGTGCACGAAGTCGGACCCCGGTTTGCCCCGGGTGCGCACCTCGCGTGCACCTTGGTGCGCACACCTTGGCTGGGTTGCGCGGCCTGGTGGGCACCATGGTGCGCACCAAGGAGCGCTCCGAAGTGTGCTCCAAGGTGCGGCGTGCACGAAGTCGGAGCCCGGTTTGCCCCGGGTACGCACCTCGCGTGCACCTTCGCCGGGGTGGGCACCTCGGCTGGGTTGCGCGCCCTGGTGCGCACCAAGGAGCGCTCCGAAGTGTGCTCCAAGGTGCGGCGTGCACGAAGTCGGAGCCCGGTTTGCCCCGGGTGCGCACCTTCGCCGCGGTGCGCACCATGGCGTGCACGAAGTCGGAGCCCGGTTTGCCCCGGGTGCGCACCTCGCGTGCACCTTCGGCGGGGTTGCGCGCCCTGGTGGGCACCATGGTGCGCACCAAGGAGCGCTCCGAAGTGTGCTCCAAGGTGCGGCGTGCACGAAGTCGGAGCCCGGTTTGCCCCGGGTGCGCACCTCGCGTGCACCTTCGGCGGGGTTGCGCGCCCTGGTGGGCACCATGGTGCGCACCAAGGAGCGCTCCGAAGTGTGCTCCAAGGTGCGGCGTGCACGAAGTCGGAGCCCGGTTTGCCCCGGGTGCGCACCTCGCGTGCACCTTCGCCGCGGTGGGCACCATGGCGTGCACGAAGTCGGAGCCCGGTTTGCCCCGGGTGCGCACCTCGCGTGCACCTTCGCCGGGGTGGGCACCTCGGCTGGGTTGCGCGCCCTGGTGCGCACCAAGGAGCGCTCCGAAGTGTGCTCCAAGGTGCGGCGTGCACGAAGTCGGAGCCCGGTTTGCCCCGGGTGCGCACCTCGCGTGCACCTTCGCCAGGGTGGGCACCTCGGTGCGCACACCTTCTCAATGTTTTCTTGCCTTTTCTGGAAATTGGTGAAGGCAGCGCATCAAAGGTGCGCACCTCGGTGTGCTCCGAGGTGCGAACCCGAGAGCGCTCCGAGGTGCCCACGAAGTCGAAAGTCGGGTTAATTGCATTGTTTTCCCCGGGTGCGCTCCGAGGTGCGCAACATCGGCGCGCACCAAGGAGGGCTCCGAAGTGTGCTCCAAGGTGCGCACGATGGCGTGCACCTCTGGTGCGCACGATTCGGAGCTCGGTTTGACCGGGGTGCGCACACCTTGGCTGGGTTGCGCACCTTTTGTGCGCTCCAAGGTGCGCACGAAGTCGGAGCTCGGTTTGCCCCGGGTGCGCACCTTCGCCAGGGTGCGCACCTTGATGCGCACGCCTTGGCTGGGCTGCGCACCTTGGTGGGCGCCATGGTGCGCACCTTTCGTGCGCTCCAAGGTGCGCACGAAGTCGGAGCTCGGTTTGCCCCGGGTGCGCACCTTGGTGGGCGCCATGGTGCACTCCGAGGTGCCCAAGATTGGTGCGCACCAAGGAGCGCTCCGAAGTGCGCTCCAAGGTGCGCGCGAAGTCGAAAGTTGGGTTAATTGTCCGGTTTGCCTCGGGTGCGCACCTTGCGTGCACCTTCGCCAGGGTGGGCGCCTTGGTGCGCACACCTTGGCTGGGCTGCGCACACCTTGGCACCCGCGTTTCCTTCATTTTAAATTTTTTTTTTTTACAATCTCTCAAGTGGGAAATTCTATAATCTCAACTTTTTTTGCCTTTTCAGGAAACTTTTGAATGGAGCGCATCATTGGTGCGCTCCGAAGTGTGCTCCAAAGCTCTCTCCAGCTGCGTGCACCTGCCCCGGCCGCGCACCCGGCCCCGCCCAGCTTCGCTCACCTGTC
>NW_026729628.1:0-50385 GCF_030272615.1 Cryptomeria japonica | reverse complement strand
ATTATCCTTTGCCTTTGGCATCTTTCTTACGAGAACTTCTAGTTTTAATAGGCATTTTATTGACTGATGTGACCTAAAGTTGTTTGTGATGCAGAAGTCAAGATCAAATTTGGAGTTAGTTGTTTGTTTAACGTATCGATTAAGAGAAGCAACTAAGATTTAATCTGGTTTCAGGAAAGATCTATCCCATGTAAGATGTTTATCTAAGTTACCTAGTTTGATTTAAGAGAAGTGACTAAGACTCAGTCTGGTTTCAGGAATGATCTATCCTGTGTAAGACGTTATCCAAGTGACTTAAATTTGATATAATGATTGATTGAATTAGCTGAAAGATGATCGATAAAATCATGCAACACTATGACAAGAGTGCACTGTTTTGATCTGTTTATGCTCAGAAAGATGATAACCAGTTTTATGCTTGCTATAGATTTTTTTTAGGTAAGTTTGACTATTCTGGATTGACAAAATTAGAGATTCGTATGACAGGTTTTACAGGACCAGACGACAGTTTAATAGCTTTAGGATGACAGAAATATTTTTTCATACAAGTTGCTACCTAGGTTCGTACGATAAATGGGTATACCTCATACGACAAGCTGATGAATGTGATGATGTTTCGTACAACACATAATCAAGGGTTAGATGACACTTCCCTAAGTAGGACAACATATTATCAGGTTTTGTATGACACAAAATAGAGGCCTAGACGACAAACTGTTAGACCTGATGAAATATCGTATGAAAGAAGATATATAGCAGGACAATAAATTAGAAGACTCATACGACAGTTTACTAGACAGAGACAAAATTTCTGACAGATCGAGTTTTTAATAACTGACGATGACCAGTTTTGAGATGGACTGATTTTTTTTTTTTGGACAATTGAGATAGAGTAGTTTTGACATGAATAGAGTATTGACTAGGATATACTAGTTTTGACACGACCGGAGTTTTGACTAGGATAGACTACTTTCGACACAGACAAAGTTTTGACTAGGATAGACTAGTTTGGACACAGACAAAGTTTTGACTAGGATAGACTAGTTTTGACATGGACAAAGTTTTGACTATTGAGTTGTTTATTGTTTTCTCCAATTTTGGTATTTCAGTTTCAGTTTTAGGGATGAAAATAGAGTAAACATGCAATATGTATATTGACTCCAATCACAACACACTAACCCTATGGAAATTGGTGAGAGAAGAAAACCTATGCTTGCAGACTCAGGTACACACCCAATAACTAATCAGAATACGATCGTTGAGTCTCACGTAATGGATTCTCAACACCGTATTAGCCGACTCCAAATGCTAATGGGGGCATGAAATGGCAAGTATCTTGGGAGAGTTACTATCTCTCTTGCACAAAGATTATCCCCCCTTTCAGAGGTGAACCGAGTAGCTTCTAATCTTAATTGGAACTAGTAAGGGATCTGTTCGGCGCATCAGGGTATAAACTCAATTAAGAGGTCTTCTAGCCTTGAAAACCAAGGTTTAATATACCCAAAGGTACAGAGGAGAGCTATTCCCGAGCGCTGCCATTGACTTGATTTCATCAAATCACATTTATTTTATAGTGGGTTGGAGTACTTGGCGTTTTGCCATTCCCACTTGGGTCATTCCCCTCTCACCGGTCCTAATGGGTTTGAGCTTATTAGCTCCTCGGAAGGGAAGGCCCACTAAAGATATACAAATCTCAAACTTAAAAAAAATACCCCAAGGGTTTGGATTTCTGATTCTCTATGCAAACAAGAGCATACTCTCCTACCTCTCAGAATTTTCTTAAAACACGAAAGATAGATTTGTTCATTAACTAGATAGCAAGTTAGGTGCCTAAAAAATGAATTTAATGAAAAACACAATGTTTGCTCGAATCTCCTTAGGCAACTTGCAAAGACAACGAATCAGTAGTCATATTGTCTTTGTTTGACAAGCATATTCTTCGACAACCATTTTGCAAAAACTGATTAGGTTGTGAAAATTTCTTAGACAAACAAACAACAAGCCAGGGTCAACATTAGTATGATAAAAATTGAATGAGAACCTTAGGAATGAAGTCTTCTTTTAAACCAAAAATACAAAGTACCGTACGACAATTCACATCAAGTCATATGATAATTTGTATGATATCTCATGATAATTGCAGTTTATCATTTGACACTATGGGAAAACTCGTACGATAATTCACAACAATTGTACGAACGGAAATCTGAAAAAATAAAAATCTAAAAAATAAAAAAAAGTTAGTCTCTGAGGCCAAAAGATGTAGTCTTCTGCCCCATGGTGGGTGCCATAAATGTGTGTGTGAAAAAGTGAAAAAAGTATCTGCAAGCTATAAGACACAACATTTCAATTAAGTCATTACATGTATGGCTAGACAAATATAAGCATGAATAATAAAACCATAACAAATCAACCAATTGCCTTCTAAAAGATATGAGTATAGAATTTCTCTCAGATTTGTATAAGCAATACCAGTGACTAGACTACACCAAGACAAAAGATTTAATCTATATGAGCATGATATTAAGATAAATGGATGCAAGAATATGCTAGATGGATGAATAGTAACCTATATGAATTCAAGCAATCATGAAATATGCAAAAAGAAATTAAACTAAGATGCAATAATCTCAAAAAGGAAGCACAATATCTTCAATGACTCCAGAGCAAAAACTACCTAATAACAATAAATCTCCAAGGTGTTTTGAATGAGAGATGAAGGCTTAGTTTATAGAGAATCATAAGAGAGATCAAGAAAAAGCACAATTTAGGATAATTGAAATAATTGAGAAATCAGATTCAGTTAACCTTGAGATAGATTACAATTATAGTATAATTGAAATGCATCCAGATTATAAGTTTGAGTTTGCATTAGAAATATAATTCAATTAATTCCATGCACTTGAGATGAAAATAGGTAATTCTTTGATTTATTCAAGAAAAGAGTCTTTTTTTAATGCAACTGAACTTCTTTTCTCAAAAGCTTTGAGTTCCAATTTTAGAGAATGATTAAAATTCCTTTAATTGCTTTTCTGATTTCAAGTTCTCAATTTAGAAGAAAGAAATAATATCTCAAGTTTGATTTCTCTTTCAATTCAATTCTTTTATTTTATTTTCAATTTAACTCTTGCTTTGCATATTAATTCCTCTTTTGTGATAAATTAATTCCTTTTTTTTAATGATTAAATGGCCAATTTATTAATTAATTAAATATGCTAAGATATTTAATAAATTAAATAGGATAATTGATCAAAATGAATTTCTTGGAATGATTTAATTAATTAGATAAATATTTAATTAATATAAAATAATTCACTTGCCATGTGACATTTGATGATTGAAGAATTAATTAATTGTGTGCTCAAAGTTGATTAAATTGCCTTTGGTTAGGACCTTGGTGATGTTGTTGAAATTAGGGCCCCATGGTTTAGGTGACCATTTTTAGGGTATTACATATTGTATAGTCGACATGATGTATTGTAAAGACTCATATATGTATGAGATCTTGTAGGTCATTTTGTATGTAAGAAAATGTAATTAGGTAATGAATGCAAGTGGTACATGAGAGCGAATAACTTTATATGCATTATGATGTAATTATTTTATGAGCGAATAAGAGCAGAGCAGAGTGAAGAAAGGTTTATGGCAGAGGTATCTGACAGAGCTTAAACCAGTACTGAATCCGACATTGCAAATGCTATTTTGACAAGTACTTTGTCATTGGATTTAATCATCCAATTTTGTAGTTAGTGGGACTCCATTTTTGTTGTTGAGCAGTGAGCTCTAAAATGTTGGTCTTCTTGCATGTGCAAGCCCCTATTGTACAAGTAATATTAATTCATATTGGCCAGTGAGTAAATATTATGGGTCACAAATCCCACTGAGGTTTTTCCCCTATCGGGTTTCCTCACCAAAATATCTGTGTTATGGTGTGCATTGATGGTTATACTGTTATTTCTCTTTATTGCATTATTACTTGTTTATCGGTATATTAATTTGGGTTATAAAATTGCAAACAAGTTTAAATCTTTTGTTTACCGGCTAGACACTGATTCACCCCCCCTCTCAGTGTCTTTGGGACTGATCAAATATCTAACAAATAGATGTTGTAGATATATGAAGGTATTCTTGTAAGACATGATTTGTATCCTAGATGATTGTTGTTCTTGTAATTAGAGATTAAGGTTCTTGTTGATGTAATTGACGTATATGCAATAAATGCAATGTGAGTTGTGTATGGTGTAAAGATCTATGTGGTTTCTCTATTAGAGAATGGTTAATGATATTTCTTTAGAGATGTTGTGAATTATCTTGTGGTAGGATTATTGAGTTGGAATATTTGGATTTGGAGCTTTAAAATGAACCTTCCCTAGAAGTTGTGCTCTATGCTTTAGTTCTAGAGGTAAATGATATCATGGGAAATGGATATTATAGAAGGAAATACATTTTAAGCTTGAATCATGGTTAATAAAGTGGTTGTTGATTTATGATCTTAGTTTTATTGAATATTAAGTTTGATGTAGAAAGAAGTTGTAAGGCTTTATGATGTTGTTATAATGTTATGTAAAGTAGTGACTTGAGATACCCTAGGGAATGTTATCTATGTGATGTGAGTTTATTTCTGCTTGCATAATTATGTTCTTATGGCCATGTTTAATTGGATGTATATGTTTATCTTGAGCTTACATGTGTAGTAAAAGATTAATTTTAAAAAAAATCTCTATTTCTTGTTAGTTGGTTATTTTTCTCTAGGGTATTTTGGTGGACATTACATAGAGTTTGATGCTGTATGTGTTTATTTCCTTGTTATGATTTTTTATTGTTGTGTTGTTGGGAGTGTGTCTATGTGTAGTGCTGGGAAGATATTTTGCCCTTGATCCAGTTTATTGGTCTTTTACTTTATATTTATTCTTGTTTTGGGCTAAATAGAACCCTTGCAAGTTCTTGTTTAATGTCATAATGAGTTTTGAAGTCATTTTGAGATTTAATTATTTTATTTTATTTTGCATCTAAGATGATTTATATTCCTTTGTTGCATATGTGTTGTTCTGGTGAATGAATGCACTAAAGCATATGTTCTATGCGCTACTCTGCTGAGTATTTGTGCTATCTGAATATCATATGTGCCATTTTGTACCCTATATGGGCTATACAGTGGTTCATACACTTCATGGGTTTTGGTAAAAGTGCTAATCTGTACCTTATATGTGGTAGAATACTTTCTAGATATGCCAATCTAGGTTGCAGGGGTGCCAATTCATCTGTCATATGCACTATTTTAATCTGTGAATGCATCATAGTTATGTGTATAGGTGATGATCTATTATGTATGGTTTTTTTGAGTTATTTTTTATAGTCCAAGACTTATTTTGTTAGACCAGAGGCTTGTTCAATTTATTTGTGATTTTCTAGAGATTGTTTTCTTGTTTCAGAGTTGGATATTTATTGTTATATGGTTTTGAGAAAGATGGATATGCCTTGCTATGGATATGATGAGTTTCATATTGGATATATAATATGGCTTCATGTTACCTATGTATGAGGTTGTAACTATTGGCATTATGATGTGCAATTGAATTAAGTACCAAATTGGAATTTGGATTTATGGAGATATTATTTGGTTCTTGAGATTCTTGTATGCATGTTATGTTACACCCAAGGTTTAGGAACATGATAGGGGGAGTGGGATTCCAAGTGGATTCCAAGGTCATGAGAGACAGATCACCAAGATCTCTCTTGTGATTTGTCCTAGGGTCTAGACCACCATGAAATCTCATTGGAGGTTGTTTTGTAAACAAGTGATAAGCTTAATTAGTTAATGTTGATGGGTTGGGTAGTACGCTCACACATAAAAATGATAATGAAATGATTATGATACCCCACTCATGGCCTTGAGTTCTATTACAACCCCAAGATGATATTGGGAAGGCCTTGGAGAGGCAAACCAAACTCCCTTGATTTTCTCAAAGTTTGAGATGGTTCTGCATGGGTACCGGGGTGAGAGATCCCAAGATCTCCCTTTTTGTTGTGATAGCATGTGATGAAACTCTCCCCTATATGTGTCCTAGTACCTTAGCCTTTGTCTTATTGGTAGCATTTAACATTTTATTGTCTTATGCTTGGTTGGTTGAGCCTTGTATTGCGGTTTGAATTATGTCTTTTTGGCAGTGGCCAGTTGTGTTGTTGTCATTGTTTTATATGCCATGGTTGTTAGGTGGTGGCTTAGGTTTAGAGTGTGTGTTTGGGATCTTGTGTCACTCTAGAGCACAAGGGGTGGACCTTTTTGTTCCACATGGTTGGGTGGTTTGATGTGTTCTTTCGTTGGGATTTTCTCTTCATTGGATGTTCATTGTGTGGATGAAGATTCTTTATCTCTTCAGCTTGAGATGGATTCTTGGAGCAATTTATTGTGTAACCTTGTGATTGGAGACATCATTGTATCATATGTATGTTAGATATTATTATTGTAAATTTGAGATTGTGGATATATAATTGTAGTATATGTTGCATGTTGGAGAAAATATCCTTGTAAGACATAAAATTAACTTTGGATAATTATTATTCTTGTAGATAACAATTATGGTTCTTTGGAACAAGATTATGTTATTTGGATTTAAGTATTTGTGATTGATATGGGAATCATGTAATAGATTGTATATATTATTCTATTATGAAAATGGGAAAATACAATGATTGGAGATGTATAAATGCCTTGTGTATAGCGTAATTGTGTAGGAACATTTGGATTTGTTATATTAAAATGAAGCTTCATTTTAGCTGTATTACTATGCAATAATTCTATGAGTAAATGATATAGTGGGAAATAGATATTATTATTAAGTTGTGATTTATGTATGCGTAATGGTTTAGATAAATGGTTTCTTTCTTATGATTCTAGTCAAAGTGAATGTTAGGATTAATGAAGAGAAATTTGTGCATAGTACTAGTTGATGTGGTTTATATCTTGTGGTTATGTTAAGTGATGACATTGGAATACCCTAGGGAATATTATCTATGTGATGTTAGTTTATTTTCCCTTGCATAATTATGGACATGATTAATTGATATATGCATGCATTGGTTAATATGTTTGTTGTGTATTTGTAGTAATAGATCTTTAAAAAAAGATTATTTCTATTTCTTGTTTAGTTAATTAGTTTTCTCTAGGGTATTTTGGCAGGCATTACACATCACCAAAACCACATAAAACCAAAGAAATCACCATGAGTCCATCTGAATAGAATTAATGTCTAAACATAGAAGAGGTATCACACATAAACCTAACTTCAATAATTATCCAAAATGTAGAATCAATGTCATCAATGTCATCAAAGTAATCATAATGAATACACCAATATCAAAGAAAATATGAATATAAACAATGAAACAAGAAGTAAGGAGCATCAAGAACACAAACAAATCCATAAGTATCCATCACATCCTATCATAAAGGATGATTTAGGAAGGGGCACTACAGATTGTTAAAACTCAAATTGAGGTTATTATTGTGCCTCCATAACATAAGAAAAAACAAATGATCAATTTAAGTGAATGAACATCTAAGTTCTCAAGATCACATGTATTTTTTAACAATCCTTGTGAAGTCAATCTATTGGTGCAATAATCATTTTAATAATATTGTACATACTTGGTACCTAGTTAAGAGAACATATGATTGGGAAAAAACATTATCACCAAGGTATTGATGTTGGATTGGCCTTGGGATCTTTCAACCTTTCTCAATGAAAACACAAATCCTACCTCAATTTACACCCTAAATACTTGTAATCAAATGAAAAACCTCACATAATCCACTAGTAAGAGATTATTCCAACTACTCAAAAACATAATTAATTCATTAATTCAAACAAGTCATGAATAATAATAACATCCATTACTAGTGAACATTAATTATTCATAAAAAACACTTACACACAATCTAATAACATTTTATTACTAAAAGTTTCAATCCTAGTCCAAATTATAATGGGCCAGGGGTCACACAAGAAAATAAAGGGGTTCTTATGGGATATTCAACATACTCTCGTCCTTAGGGTTAAGATAGCTTGTCTTGATTAAACAAGTTTGGATATTATATTTTATCTAAAAGCTCATTGTATGTGATTCAAAATATCAAACAAAAATTTATACTCATTTTTATCCAAAATTTCTTAATCAGAATTCATGGACTGTGGAAAACTCTTACCATATACTCTATTTTAATTAATTTTCATCTTCGTAGGTGGCTCTAAATTTGCATATTGGTCCCAAAGGACATTAATTTGTTGGATGGTTTAATTGTGTAGTTGTAGGTTGAACTTTTCTATGATTGTGAGTAGTTCAAGATGGATACCTCCAACCTCTTTAAATTTTAGCACCTATTATTGAATTACATGTGGGTTCAATAATTTATTTATTAAGGATACATGGAAAATATCATGAATGCGAGATAGATTGTAGGAGAGCTATTGATAACACATGACTAATATTTTCAAGTATTTCAAATGGTCTAATCAATCATGGAGCTAATTTAGTAGCCTTGCAAAAATTTATTGAGATTTCTTAGGGTTTGATACTAAGAAACAACCTAAAGCCTATTATAAATTCCTTGGGAGGTCTCTTTGCATCTACATATTTTATTTTTTTGAAACTTGATGCAATCTTTCTCTTATAAGTATTACTTGTTTGTCACATTCTAGAGTAGTTTTGGCACGACAGTTACATGGTTATATAAACCATAGCATTTATAGGTGTAGTCACACAAATATGTCCAGCTTAATTAAATAAATAAATCCTATTTATGTGATTAAAAACCCACAAGCCATCAATTAAATAAATTAATATTTAATTAATTCATCCCCAAACATTCTTCTATTAATTAAATAAATTATTCAATTTATTTTAATTAATTCATTAAATCAAATTCCAATCAATTAAATAAATAAAATCTATTTATTTAATTAAATCCCCCTATTCCTCTTTTAAATAAATTAAATAAAAATATTTATTTAAATCATTATCCCCCCCCACTTGCATTTTCCTACAAATGCAACTTGCACTCATTTATTGAAATAAACTAATTTTATTTTAAATAAAAATCCTATTTTCCCTCACCCACCAAATCCAATTGCAAAATCTAATCCCCTTCTAGATTCTTCTAACCCCTTCCTAATTAGCCTAATCCATCCCCTAATTATTATCACATTCCTAAGCAAAATGGAGTCACTTCTCAAAGACTTAAAAAGTCTTTGAAAAGCATTTAATGCTTTGTGTGTTCAACAAATTAACCCCCAAAGTCTTCAAAAACCACTAATGGCTCTTACATGACCATTTATGGCTCTTACATAACCATTTATGGTTATTTCAAACTTGTCCCCCCAAACATTTATTGCTTTGACCATATTTATCCTTCTTGCCTTTGCACAAGAATTTATCCATTGGATAAAAGCTTTATTCTTTGAATAAAGAGTTTATTCATTCAATTAACCTTGACTTTAACTCCCAGGTCATGTCAAGCATTTAATACTTATTCCCTCTCCTCTCAATCTATCTCATATTGACACTTGTCATCCTTTGATTGGGTTGAAAACCCTCACATGGATTGAATATCATTCAATCTTGACCCTTGTTGAGATTTTTCAATCTCAACCATCCATTGCTCCATTTTTCTTATAAATAGAGCTCACATTCCTCATTTTCAAATCCTCAAGCATTTAGCATTCTTAGCCATAAATCTTGAAAACTTGTATGCATTTAACCTATAGGCATTTTAGAGAGCATTTAGCATAGCAAACTAATATCTTTGTTATTTTAGTTAAAATCAATCATTTTAATAGCATTTAGTATTTTAGTTTTTCATTTCCCATTTGAGGCAAAATACTCAAATCTCAATCCTCCATAAGCATCCATAATGCAAAAAGCTGCTGAGAGCTACACTATTTTGGAACTTGGAGAGGAGAGGAACAAAGGAGAAGAAGCTAAGAGCATGTTAGGAGGTATTTGGAGATGCCTCATCATATTTGATTCTTTAGTTAAATATGCTTTCATGTTTTTGGTATCTCTTTTGATATGCCTGTTTAGATTAGTTTTTGATTGATTAACACTAACGGTTTCTTGTCTGTGTGTTATTTATCTCAGACTAACCTTGTCCATTTTGCAGAGTATCAATAGGCATCCTAAATTTTTTGCCATACAACATTTTGAAAGCTGCCATTTGAATGTAGAGGCAATAGGAGTTTTTTTTGTGCAAACTCAATTTGGGGAAAACACTCCTTTGACTTATTATGTTGATCCATTTTATACATTTGGAGCATATATTCTATAATTTTTTTGAATCTCTTTATTTGGGCATCCAATTTGGGGTGGTAAAAAATGCTAAAATTGAGATTTGTCCTGAATGTGGTCATAAGAGCAGTCCAAAACCTAGAGGGAAATAACTTATCTTTGTTTGAAATAATCACCTCAGACATCCCATGGAGTCTGATTATTTTATTTATGAATATTTTAGCCAATATTAGGAAATCATCTTTCATTTTTCTTAGTATGAAATGTCTACCTTGGTTAAATTATTGACCATTACCATAATACTATCAAGTTGGTTTCAAGTTTTGGGTAAACTTGTAACAAAATCGATGGAGATTATTGACCATTTATGCCAAGGCAAATTGTAAGGATAGAGAGTTCCTATAGGATGATAAAGTTATTCCTTCACTCATTAAAATTATAGTCATGATGATAAAATTAGTTACTTACTTCTTCATTCTTGGCCAAGAGCAAGGAATTTTTAAATTTGCATAAATTTTAGCTACCCCAATATGTACTTGACATGTAACACTATAGCCTTCAGTAAGTATTATCAATCTTAAATCTCCTTTAGGAACATACATTTGGTGTAGATAAAAAAGTATTCCATCATCTCCCACATGATCCTCTACTAGGCTAGTCCCTTTTTGCAATTATAGTCTTATTTGTTGGCATAAAGGATTTGTTTCTCACATTTGTTGATAATTTTTTGGCATGTTGAACTTTAGCTAGGTGATTATAGTTAATCTAGCCATTCAAATTAAGGCATAAATAATTTGATTTTTATTTCATTTAACATATGAACTGTCTATCTAATAATTACTTAGAACTTCCAATCACCTTCTCCATCTCATATTTAAATGAGTCCGTGTGAAAAAATATTGAAGTCTCTTATGTTCAATATTCAATTTAAATGGTTTCCTCACCAAATACATTTTCTCTCTCTTTAAATCATGAAAAATTGCTACTAGATCCTAGTCATGGATATGGTGGTTGATTTCACATTCCTTTCAATTTCCTAATTTCATAAGTGATTACACACTTTTTGGAAACTTGACTTATGTTGTCATTGATGTCAACCTGTCTGGTGTTGTCATTGACGCCATTGTGTGTAGAGGATGACCCAGTCCAAAAGTGACTATTCAAATGTTGTTGTATGGTCTAGCAGTGATGTTGAGTAAGTGTGAGGTGTTTCTAGAAGACTGGTATAGTGGAAGGTTCAATATGTAGGAAAAAGTATTTAATTTACAAGTGGAAGAATTCATTGTATTACTTTGGTTTGTGAAGTTTATGGCTTAATATTTTGGATATAAGGTTTATGATATATGTATATTGCATTATTAGGTTTTCAGGTCCTCTGTTGCTCAGATGTGGAGTTGAATGTTGTTATTTTTGATAGTGATATTGTTTGTCAAAATTGGTTTGGAGATTGATTGACTATTCTTTGATATATGGATTCAAGTTTTGTAGCTTGAAGGGCATGTTCATTTGGTTTGTAGAGTGTTCTAGTTTAGTTTTTTGGTGTTAATTTGATTGGCAAGTGAAGTTACATTGTTTTGTGTTATGCGTTATTAGTTATTTTGTCTTTTGGCTAGCTCAGTTGATTTATATTATTTGGATAATACTCTTTTGGTCCGAATATGCATTGAAGATTGAGTTTAAATGTTGTTATGGGTCTCACCTTGACATGTAGATCTGCATTGTGTATTTTGCATTGAAGGATGTTTTTGGATTGATTGGTTAATGTACTTTATTATTTATCTAGACATTTGGTTTGATATTGACTTTGGAGGATGTGTTAGCATGTGTGATTCATTGGAGTCATTGTAGAAGGTGTGTTTTGATGTGTTTGGGTTAACTGTATCTCCTAGAGTAGACCACATTATGTGTTATTGGTTCAGGTTGCCTAATTTATGTACTATTGTATATTCTATTTGTGGCCAAGCCGCCAACCTAGTTGAGGCTTTAAATGAATGATCTTTGTATATATAGATGTGTGGTTGTATGAGTTGAAGTATGGAATGTATGTGAATTGATGTAAAGTGGATCTGAATGATACACAAGTAGATTGGGTGTAACAAAAAATGTAAAAATTAGTTTGTGAAGAGCTTTGATAATGATATCTTCAATATGATAGTGTTTTGAGACAATGGTTAATACTAGATGTGTTTGCCATGATATTGGTTGCTTGACATAGTGATTCAAGGATAATTCCATGATCAAGAGATCTTGTTTATTTTAATTCACCTATTCCCTATACCTGCCAGAAGATATTATGTTCATTTTGGCTGCTAGTACAGTTAAGTGTATCTTGCCTTGAGATGACAAGTCTCAGTAATGCAAATCTCTTGTATCTTTCCCTAAGGTTGTGTGCCTTAGTCTTGCAATTCCAATTAGGTGTTTTGAGAAACTTGGCCTTGAGCCTAAAACATTGTAATAAGTTATTCATATTGTGACTGTGATTCTCATTGTGTTTTTTCGTAGTTTAAGGTTTTCTACGTAAATTTGGTGTTCATGTGTTTATTGTGCTTTGTGATTTCACATTTCATAATTGTAGTGATAAGATAATTATGGTTTGAATTTTACAAGATCAAAAGTAGAGTATTTTGAGGTTCAAATTATTAAAAGTAGGTCATCAACACTAAAATATAAGGTTGATTATCTTGTAAAGGAAAAATACTAAAATTTATCTAAAAATTTGAAAAAAAATTACCTAGATAAAAGCGTTTATGTCAAGATGATATAATTATTTTCTAATTTGGATAAACAATTAAGAAAAAAGGTGATGCCAAATGGAAAGAGTTATATTTTAGTACACCCAATTTTTCAAATTTATTGAAAAATATATATAAATTAAAAATAGTTAAAAATATATATTTGCACTTAAGTTTCAAGTTATCAATATACAAAAAAAAATTGAAGAACAAAAGGTAAAATTTACTATATAAAGTGTGACGCCTCGTGTAACTTCAATTTTAGCATTTTATCATCAACTATATTATAGTATTTACTTTATAAGAAAGTATATTCAATAATTTTTTTAAACTTTTTTAAAAATTACAAACATAAAATACACAAAAAATATATATTTTATTAGTTTACATCATTTCAAAATTCAAAAAATATATTTCACTTTCTATTGATTCAATTTAAAAACTTGAATCAACATTGGCCATTTCCTTTATAGAAGTGTGACACAACTTTGTGCTTTTACCCATATATTATTTGCTGTTGTTGTGTTAAGTCATGTTCTAGACCTTAAATTTTTCTGTTAAATACTAGAAAATACATTTTCGTGTTGTCCTACAAGACTACATTCAATTCGGTGTTCCTTTGTGCAAGTCTAGTTGATCAATTTTGTTGTCTTTGATCAATTTAACAAGATTAATTAGGAATCCATTTTGAGATTTGAAATGAATTATTAATATATTTTTGAGGGAATATTAGGATCTGAAATAAATCCTTAATAATTTTGAAGATATTTCAGTTTGAGTCCCGTACTTGTTGTTTGACTCTATTCATCAGTTCGGGTGCCTCTTGGGGGCTCTAGAGGATGGGTATGAGGTTTATGCTCTATTTTTCAGTCAAATTTGGATTAGATTGTATGAAATGGATTAATTTGTATATGTATGTGGTTTATTGATTATCTTATGGTGTTATCTCTATGTATTCCTGTGTTGGTTTGAGCCCTATGTGTTCCTATGTTGAGATATTTATTATAATGTTATATGGATGCAATGATGTTCAGGTCCCTATTATGAGACTTAATGGAATTATATTATATTGTTAATTTGTTGATGATTCATGTTTCCTTCTTATGCCCTGGTTTGAGTTTAGGTAGGCTTAGTATCATAAGGGAGAGTGGCTTTCCATGGGGGCCGAGATCCTAAGTGATTTCTAGGATAATCCATTGGGAGAGTTGTTTTAATAAGTGATAACCTTAATTAATGACCATAGGAAGGGTTGGTAATGCCCCACTTAGGTCTTGGAGTGCTTGTATAGGCTTAGGATGAGACTGGGAAGGCCTGTAATGGCAAGATCAACTGCCTTCTCTTTACAAAAGGTATGTTGGTTCCACATGAGTCTTGGATGGGGGTTAGGAGTTGGAAGAGATTGCCAAGATAACGTAGGATGGGGGCTGGGGTCTATGGAGACTTACCAAGATAACCCATGTCGAGCTATGTGATGACACTCTTCCCTTGTGAGCACTAGCGTCGTACCCTTGTGTAGTCCTTACTTGTTGTTATCTTGTGGATGTAGATAGTACATTGTTCTATTTTATCCCTTTCTTGTGTGAATGTGGACCACATCTCTATCTCCTAGCATGGGGGTGGTCCTTTGGGTTCCACATGGTCGAGTGGTAGTTGCCTTTGTCCATCAGGTAGTTTGGACCTATTCGTTGCTTAGATTGGCCTTGATTCTTACTCAAGATGCTTCTCTTGGATATGGTTTACTCTAAAGTTCAGAGGTAGTTTCATGCATTCTTTATAAGTTGTTACTATGCTATGTGGATATTCACCATGACTGTAGTATTGGACATGCCTTCAAGGTAGACGGTGTAAACAATGATGTAATCTAAGATCTTGTAGGAATTATGATGGTTAGTTGTAATGATGTTATTGTTTAATCTTGGTAGATTATGTGTTAGTTAGTTATTATTCAAGGCATTACATGAACATTTGGATTTGGGTCCTAAAATGAACCTAGACTTAAGGTTAAATGAATGCATTTAGTCTCTTATCATTATGTAATCAAATGGGAATTAATCTTTTAGGATATGTTAACTTTATCATTAATACTCATCTCATAAAGTATGGTTAATTGGTAATTATGTTGGATATAGTTCCTTTCATGTTTCTATGAGTTGTCTAGTAACAATGTTAACGAACCTTAGATGATGGTCCAACTTTTATTTCTTTCCGCTTGTACATTTAAGTTTATTAAGTTATCTCTTATTGAGCACTGCATTAGGATTCTCATTATGATGTTTAAAAAAAAAATTTCTCTTCTTAGTTGAGTTAGTTAGGTTAGATCCTTTGGGGTTCCTTGGTGGGGTGTTACAATGCTTACCAAGAATGCATCCCTGGTGAGCTCCATCAAAAAATTGAATAGAAGGTAACCTAAAAACCATGTCCTATTGACTAAACTATTGCAAGTAATAGTAGTTCAATTGACCAAACTGTTGATGCCACAAACAAGTCGCCTCATTATCATGAGTAAGACTACCAAAGGAGAGTCAGAAACAAAATGAGAAAACTGATATAATCTAGAATGATGATATGCTTTTCTCATCGTATTAGTAGACCTATTATGTATTTTACTTATTACCACTGTATCTAGTGTGAAGTCAACTCACTTGCCAAAACTAGTGTGAGTGATTTGATAAATAGATAGGAGATTAGTTGATAAAAATGGAACACAAAGTCAAACGTTCCTCTTCCCACATCAAAAAACCCTTTTCCATGCACTTCAATAGGAGTGTCATCACCCATTAGTATGTTAAGAATAGAACATGACTTTAAAGAGGTGAAATCATTTTATAAAAAATCCAAGTGGTGTGAAGCACTTGAGTTAGCGATCCAAGAATTTGGTTGTGAAGAAATAGAAAATATGGACTCACCTTTTCTTTTCCCCTTACTTTTGTCTATGTTCTTAGAAGATCCTTTTGATGAACTCTGTTTGACTGAATCAAACACCTTGCTATTGATATTTTCTAGAAGATGTGAAAGGTGGTCAATTTGTTTCTTTAAACACTTATGTTCATCATGGCTAGACCTCTTACAGTAAGTACACTTGACCTTCTCCTTCTTAGGTTGTTCACCTTTTGATGAAGAGGTTTGATTATCTACTTTTGAAGTAGTAGATATTTGATATTTCTTCTTTTATCCTTGGTACTTTTGTTTCTTATCATGCTTACTAGACCATTTCTATTCTTTTGTACCTTGATTTACAACTAAGACATGAGACTTAGAGGGTTTGATGGTACCCATTTGAACCAATTTGTCATGCTCCCTAGTGAGTTCTACTACAAATTCATCTAGAGAAGGTATTTTAACATGGTACCTAGGGTACATTTTGTAGCATCAAATATAGAAACAAACATTGAATAGTGATGATGAGGCAACAGACTGGAAGGATAACCTTGAACCAACCAACCTCTAAGGCTCACCAACTCAACCAAAACCCTACTACCAAAGGGTCCTTACACAAAACCAAGTCAAGAAATGGTTCAATAACACTAAACAATGCCTTGGGAGACTCAAGGGCTACTATATGTCCACTTAAAAATAACTAACACTCTCAAGTCTTGTGTGACTACACACACCCTTGCATACATGAGTGGGCTACTACTAGGCTTTAGGGGTTTGAATGGCCCACTTGACCAATTCAATACAAAAACCCTTGGAGGGGTGTTATCACAACACCTTAACACACATGAAACATGATTTCATGGTTTAGACCCATTAGAACGTCAATTTTGACTCACTTGCCCACAAATAGAACCGATTGCAATTAGGCCTCCATTTGAAGGAATTGGGTGATAAATTTTGACACCCTAAGCATCTAGGAAAACAATTTATATTTTAAGATACCCTTTTGGGAGTTCTCAACAATATTATATTTTTCAATACCAGACCAACTTGCATATATCCCAACCAATACTACACTAATAGACCTAATAGGGCTATTAGGCCTATTTGACTGAACACCTGTCACATACTTGCTTGGTTCTCCTAAAAGATGACTATCCTTGACCATGAAATGTTGTGTCAACCTCCAAAATACTTCTCTATCACATTCAAACCCCTGTCTAGTGCTCTACCACTCAATTCTCTTGCACAACACTCACCAAACCGGTCTGTCACATAGAGATGTCAGACCTAGGGTTAGTTCTCCATCCTCTTCGCCCTGTTGTGTCCTCTTAATGGCTCTTGGAATTGACATATGATATAGTGGCCTATCATCTCCTATAATGACAGAGTGTTCAGTTAAGGATTGATAGGCCAAAACCCATTATTACAATCAAACCCTAGGGGTTTGAGGGTTTTAGGCTACCCGGTAGAGATTTGCTTGTAGAATGGGGCAACGATAACTTCAAGGATTCACAAAAAATAAAAAAACAAAGGTGAAAAAATCTAATTTCAGGATATATGTGATGATCATTCTTTCCAATCCACCTTCAGTATGCAATCAACATAAATTAGACAATTTCCTGTGTTTCCAATAGTTTTGATGCTTCAATTTCCTTCTCAAAACAATCAAATCAACACACACTTACATATTTTGGGGTTTGGGGTCCTTAAAGGCGTCACCCAAAATGAACACAACCTCCTCCAACCATTTTTCAAACTGAACTGACTGTTGGAGACATAAAACTACCCTTTACAACGAAAAGTTGCTCATGACAATATTTGTCAAAAATGATAAATTTCAACATTTTGCTAAACCATGACCTTAAACACATTGAAATAGGTCCAAATAGACATGAAAGGACTATTGGAGCCAACTTTTACATTATTACATCAATTTGACCCTTATTGACTCATTTGCTCAATATTGGCCAAATCAGGACCTTCCTAGGACCAACTAGATAACTTGATTACATGAATGGTCAAATGACCTTATTACAATGCTTTTGGTCTCATTAGACCTTATTTGACACAAGAAACCATCTAGAAATCAAAATGTTCATATTTGACCCCATATAGGTAATTGGAATTAGGAGGTTCACTTGGTTCACTTGGTGCTCCTGCACCATACTCCCCCCCTTGAAAAATCCTCATGTCCCATGAGCGAACGTCAAATCCAGCCTTCTGAAAACCTATGAAGCCTTGAAGTTATCGCTGTCCCATTCTACAAGAAAATCTCTACCGGGTAGCCTAAAACCCTTAAACCCCTATGGTTTGATTGTAATAATGGGTTTTGGCCTATCAATCCTTAACTGAACACTCTGCGTTATAGGAGATGATAGGCCACTGTATCATATGTCAATTACAAGAGCCATTATGAGGACACAATAGGGCAAAGAGGATGGAGAACTAACCCTAGGTTTGACATCTCTATGTGATAGACCGGTTTGGTGAGTGTTGTGCGAGAGAATTGAGTGGTAGAGCACTGGAAAGGGGTTTGAATATGATAGAGGAGTATTTTGGAGGTTGACACAACATTTCATGGTCAAGGATAGTCATCTTTTAGGAGAACCAAGCAAGTATGTGATAGGTGTTCAGTCAAATAGGCCTAATAGCCCTATTAGGTCTGTTAGTGCAGTATTGGTTGGGATATCTACAAGTTGGTCTGGTATTGAAAACTGCAATATTGTTGAGAACTCCCAAAAGGGTATCTGAAAATATAAATTGTTTTCCTAGATGCCCAGGGTGTCAAAATTTATCACCCGATTCCTTCAAATGGAGGCCTAATTGCAACTAATTCTGTTTGTGGGCAAGTGAGTCAAAATTAATGTTCCGGTGGATCTAAACCATGAAATCCTATTTCATTATGTTAAGGTGATGTGAGAACACCTCTCCAAGGGTTGTTGTATTGAATTGGTCAAGTGGGCCATTCAAACCCCTAAAGCCTAGTAGTAGCCCACTCATGTATGCAAGGGTGTGTGTAGTCACACAAGACTTGAGAGTGTTATTTATTTGTAAGTGGACATATAGGAGCCCTTGAGTCTCCCCAAGGCATTCTTTAGTGTCAGTGAACCATTACTTGACTTGGTGTTGTGTAATGACCATTTGGTAGTAGGGTTTTGGTTGAGTTTGTGAGCCTTAGAGGTTGGTTCGTTCAAGGTTATCCTTCCAGTCTATTGCCTCCTTATCAAATAGTTAGGACCAAGTTTAGAAAGAATACTCAAGATTAGTTTCTTATCATCCTTTTTGAATTCAGACCGTTCCAACTACGATATAACAGATTTGAGTTTCATGAAAAAGTCTTGTATAGTGTCAAAATTGGTTGGACTCAACCCTATGAGTTCATTCTCTAATTGATGACTTCTTAACTCATCTTTATTTCCAAAGAGGTTTTCCAAAGTGACCCACACTCTATTTGGTGTAGTGGTAGATTCAATGGGAAAAAGAAGGTCAGGGGAGACTGACATACACAAAGTACCAAAGACTTCATCACATTTGTTAAACCATTTTATCTTTTTTGGAGCACCCTAAGGTTTAGTTTCAAGTCCCATTGTAATATTATGATATATATGTATTTTCAGATATATTATCATCTTAGATTTCCATTCCAAATAATTAAACGATGTTAAAAGAGGAATTGTAGGTGCATCCATGATAGGAAGAAAGGAGATTGCAAAGAATTAGGATAAGTGAAAGAAATAAGACACACAAGACACCCCCCTTTTCACTAGTCTCAAAAATCACTTCCCCCTAAATAACACAAGGTTGACACTTTATAATTAGGACATTTACAAGGCCTTTAATCAAATTACAATGCTTTCTAGGGCTCCAACAACCAAAATTAGAAAGTTTTGATATAAATAACTATGATGCAAAATAAAATAAAAATAGCCTTATGGATGTGTAATACCATTCAATACCTTTTCAATGCCTATTCATTTTTTAAAAACGAAGTTTCAAGGTGAAAGATATGGCCTATTGAAGAGAAAAAGATTCACTTGATTCAACCTACAATATTTGATGGAAAATGATAGAAAATTTTAATGAAAACCATGTGGATGGAAAGTGCTCATTTCTAAATTTAAGCAATATCATTGAAATTTATTCCTTTCACTTAAATTTGTTATTTAGAAACATGTTTTCTTTTAGATAGAAATTAACTCATCATACTAAATTTAAGCAATATCATATTTTTAAGTGCTTGAAATTACTATATAAACACCAATCATAAAACTTAGCATACCATTATCCAAATAAACTAATATTAAATTGAAACAACATACTATAGCTGATAATACCTTGTATTACTTGTCCATATTTAGTACTAGTAATAAAGGGATATCCATTTGAAAGTCAACATAGGTCTAGGTACAAATTTAGATAAGGTAGTTCATTCATAACCATTAGGAGTTGCTCAAGCCATACATCATAATAGATAAATTTGACATCCTCACTAAATATGAAGTTAGCAGTCCAAAACCTAGAGGGAAATAACTTATCTTTGTTTGAAATAATCACCTCAGACATCCCATGGAGTCTGATTATTTTATTTATGAATATTTTAGCCAATATTAGGAAATCATATTTCATTTTTCTTAGTATGAAATGTCTACCTTGGTTAAATTATTGACCATTACCATAATACTATCAAGTTGGTTTCAAGTTTTGGGTAAACTTGTAGCAAAATCGATGGAGATTATTGACCATTTATGCCAAGGCAAATTGTAAGGATAGAGAGTTCCTATAGGATGATAAAGTTATTCCTTCACTCATTAAAATTATAGTCATGATGATAAAATTAGTTACTTACTTCTTCATTCTTGGCCAAGAGCAAGGAATTTTTAAATTTGCATAAATTTTAGCTACCCCAATATGTCCTTGACATGTAACACTATAGCCTTCAATAAGTATTATCAATCTTAAATCTCCTTTAGGAACATACATTTGGTGTAGATAAAAAAGTATTCCATCATCTCCCACATGATCCTCTACTAGGCTAGTCCCTTTTTGCAATTATAGTCTTATTTGTTGGCATAAAGGATTTGTTTCTCACATTTGTTGATAATTTTTTGGCATGTTGAACTTTAGCTAGGTGATTATAGTTAATCTAGCCGTTCGAATTAAGGCATAAATAATTTGATTTTTATTTCATTTAACATATGAACTATCTATCTAATAATTACTTAGAACTTCCAATCACCTTCTCCATCTCATATTTAAATGAGTCCGTGTGAAAAAATATTGAAGTCTCTTATGTTCAATATTCAATTTAAATGGTTTCCTCACCAAATACATTTTCTCTCTCTTTAAATCATGAAAAATTGCTACTAGATCCTAGTCATGGATATGGTGGTTGATTTCACATTCCTTTCAATTTCCTAATTTCATAAGTGATTACACACTTTTTGGAAACTTGACTTATGTTGTCATTGATGTCAACCTGTCTGGTGTTGTCATTGACGCCATTGTGTGTAGAGGATGACCCAGTCCAAAAGTGACTATTCAAATGTTGTTGTATGGTCTAGCGGTGATGTTGAGTAAGTGTGAGGTGTTTCTAGAAGACTGGTATAGTGGAAGGTTCAATATGTAGGAAAGAGTATTTAATTTACAAGTGGAAGAATTCATTGTATTACTTTGGTTTGTGAAGTTTATGGCTTAATATTTTGGATATAAGGTTTATGATATATGTATATTGCATTATTAGGTTTTTAGGTCCTCTGTTGCTCAGATGTAGAGTTGAATGTTGTTATTTTTGATAGTGAGATTGTTTGTCAAAATTGGTTTGGAGATTGATTGACTATTCTTTGATATATGGATTCAAGTTTTGTAGCTTGAAGGGCATGTTCATTTGGTTTGTGGAGTGTTCTAGTTTAGTTTTTTGGTGTTAATTTGATTGGCAAGTGAAGTTATGTTGTTTTGTGTTATGCGTTATTAGTTATTTTGTCTTTTGGCTAGCTCAGTTGATTTATATTATTTGGATAATACTCTTTTGGTCCGAATATGCATTGAAGATTGAGTTTGGATGTTGTTATGGGTCTCACCTTGACATGTAGATCTGCATTGTGTATTTTGCATTAAAGGATGTTTTTGGATTGATTGGTTAATGTACTTTATTATTTATCTAGACATTTGGTTTGATATTGACTTTGGAGGATGTGTTAGCATGTGTGATTCATTGGAGTCATTGTAGAAGGTGTGTTTTGATGTGTTTGGGTTAACTGTATCTCCTAGAGTAGACCACATTATGTGTTATTGGTTCGGGTTGCCTAATTTATGTACTATTGTATATTCTATTTGTGGCCAAGCTGCCAACCTAGTTGAGGCTTTAAATGAATGATCTTTGTATATATAGATGTGTGGTTGTATGAGTTGAAGTATGGAATGTATGTGAATTGATGTAAAGTGGATCTGAATGATACACAAGTAGATTGGGTGTAACAAAAAATGTAAAAATTAGTTTGTGAAGAGCTTTGATAATGATATCTTCAATATGATAGTGTTTTGAGACAATGGTTAATACTAGATGTGTTTGCCATGATATTGGTTGCTTGACATAGTGATTCAAGGATAATTCCATGATCAAGAGATCTTGTTTATTTCAATTCACCTATTCCCTATACCTACCAGAAGATATTATGTTCATTTTGGCTGCTAGTACAGTTAAGTGTATCTTGCCTTGAGATGACAAGTCTCAGTAATGCAAATCTCTTGTATCTTTCCCTAAGGTTGTGTGCCTTAGTCTTGCAATTCCAATTAGGTGTTTTGAGAAACTTGGCCTTGAGCCTAAAACATTGTAATAAGTTATTCATATTGTGACTATGATTCTCATTGTGCTTTTTCGTAGTTTAAGGTTTTCTACGTAAATTTGGTGTTCATGTGTTTATTGTGCTTTGTGATTTCACATTTCATAATTGTAGTGATAAGATAATTATGGTTTGAATTTTACAAGATCAAAAGTAGAGTATTTTGAGGTTCAAATTGAATTTGGTGAAACAAAAGTCACTTTTGTTTGTGTCCTCCAAACTCTGATTTTGGTGAAACAGAAGTCACTTTTGAATTTCTAAAGCCTTTTGGACACTCTGGAAATGCTAATAAAAGCTTCCAATATTACCAAAATGCTGCAATCATCCAAATCTCCAAGAACACACACACACACACACACACACACACACACACACACACACACACATACACACACACACACACACACACACACATATATATATATATCAACTGAATTAACTAGAAGCTTATTTTCCTTTAAATTGTTCAGATGGTGGAAGAGACGTAGCAGCCATTACTATGTAGTCACTTGCAGTTGAAGCAGTCGTGAGAGGGTATATAAGGCATAAGAACTAGCCAAAAACGTAGCAACTTGTTCCTCGCAACCTTCCATAGGCCCTGAAGACAATGTCTGAAGCAAACCTTGTGGCCCCAAATCAACAAACAAACCTAGGGCAAGGGAAGCATTACGAGGAAGGAGATGTAAGTTCAAATTTGAAAGCAAGAGCGGATGAGCAAGAGAAGCCATCTTCAAATGGAAAATCAGTGTTGTTATATATCATTATTATATGTTAAGATAGTAATTTTTTATTTTTTTTTCCACACTTTAGTAGTCAGTTGGGTCAAAGATGTTGATCCCTAGAGCAAAGTTATTGATGAATCCACTAGCTCTCTACTAATAATTATTGTAATGCCTAAAAATAGGTAAGAGGTATAATTGATAAGCACTTCTCATTACAATTTGATTTCAAAATACAAAAGTAGAGTTAAATGACATTGAAATTGTTCTCAAAGTAAACTACAAAACCATTTCTGTCACTTATGCCATCACAAGAACATTAGTATCCAGTTAGTCAAAAACAACAGATAAAAGTACAACTAAATCACAACTGAAACATAAGATAATTAATTTATATCATTTTTAATTACTCAACAAACATCAAATGTGACAATTAATGATCAAAGTATTAAATCTTTAACATTAATTATTGAATCCATACAAACAACAAGTACAAATATAGTTTTAAATCTTAGGTTCTTGTTTAATCCAAATTACATCAGAACATCACCAAATTACATGGGAACATCAGACAGTTAATACAAAAGGAAATATAGAATTTGCAGGGATGTGACAGGTGATTGTTTGTCCAAGTGAAATTTTGATTATATGTTTGAAGAACTCCAGGATATGGCTGACGCTGTAGAACACACAATCACTGCAGCCAGAGTGGAGAATGAAGTAATGGATGTGGGCATTCTCCCCTTGTCTTTCCTCACCACCATACCCTCATATATGGGACAGCTATTTAGTACTATGAAGCTCAACACGATTACCTGCACAAACATACTCGCAATGGCCGGATATCCTTCTCTCATCGCTCGCACAATTCCAACTATTAAGGCTATGAAATTTATCAGTGCTATGACAGAGAAAGGAATAAACAATGTCGAGGCTACCCCAAACTCAAAAATCTCTTGCTCGTATCGTTTGGTTACTTCGCTGTCAAATACTTTGCTTGTTACTTCAAAATCCAATGTGGTTATTCCAAACAATTTGTAGAAGACTTGAATGAGCGCAAAAAGATAAGAGGACACGCCTTTTATCATCCACATCCTCTGTTCGTTCCACCAATCTTTAAAAGTGCCTCCTCCCACACATATATATTCTAGAGCACCGTATGCGTATGCAGATACTGATAAAAATACAAAGAGGAGAACCCATGGATCTGAAATCTGCATAAGATAATAGAAAGTTGTTTTCTTGTACATAGTGATTACTTAATCTGCAAAAACTCAAAAAAATTAGATGTGGGGTGAAAATACCTCAGGAAATACTGATAGGCCGGAGAGCATTGATAAGGCCGGTACTGACCCATAACATATTAAAGGTAATGAATACATAGCCCATAGAAAGAAAAAGCTGCAAGACATGTTCTGAGCTATTTTTGTATGGCGAATCCCATAAGTCAAGGGACAAAACTTGCTTGCAAAAATCTCCAGTAGACCCGTTGCCCATCTTTTATTTTGGATCAGAGTATCGTTTAGATTAACAGGAGCACACCCCAGAAAAGCATCTCTTTTGGGGTAGCATAAAACAGATTTCCATCCTCTGCAGTGTATAGAAAACCCCGTCAAAACATCTTCCACTACGCAGTCGTAGAGCATGCCAACCTGCGAAAGGTCAGAAATTATTGTAACAATTTGATCCAGTGCAAAAAATTATGAAGATTTGAACTTGTATTTACCTTTTTGCCCCATTGGGTGTTCTGCTCATAGTCGCACTTGGCAAGTTCTTTTGCTTTGTCCAATCTCTTGGATGGAACTGCTTTCTCCATGCTTAAAATTGAGGAATTAATAAGCTCTTTGATTAAATTTGAAGAGCTCTGTTGTCGCTCACTTCCACATAAGACATCCCTGCGGTGAACGCATCCGGTGCCCACATATAATGGACCTTCAATTCCATCCATTCCTTTAAAAAATACCTGCATATCAAGATTTATACATAAATATGGGTCGAATTGATTACATCTGTTGTGAAGCAGTGGCACCAGTTGAAGTTCCAGACACTCACATTGTAATACCTGCTCAGACGACTGGCATACAGATCGTTTTTGGTAATGCCATGAAACCTTTGGGGAAACTGGACATAGGCAAACTGGTGTCCAGTTTGAGAGTCCATGAAAAAGCACATAGCTTCTCTAAGGGCTTCACAGTTGTTGACATACATGTCACAGTCCAGAGTAAGAATGAAGGGAGCATTGCTCATTAGAGCAGAGACTCTAATCTGCAGACAAAAGATAAACAAAATAACCATTAATATTCTTCATTTTTCAATCTAGATTGCTTGAGAGCAAGAATATGATATGGAAGCAGAGATATCATTATTACCAGAACATTGAGAGCCCCAGCCTTAAAATTATGAGGGTGCCCAGGTCGCTTCTCTCGGGAAACATATACAAGACTGGGCAAGTCATTGCCCTCTATGTCAATGTCTTTGCCCCTTTCTAGCAAAACCTGCACTTGGGATTAATCAGAATTAAACAGTAGCTTCTTCTAAAGAGAAAATCCTTAATGATTGGCTTGAAACATCAGACAACTATTTACTATTTTTGTGTATGATGTGATAAGAATATACATCATGACAAATTTTTTATCACTAGTAATAAAAACTGACGGATATTCAAACAGAGTTAGCTTAAACAGTCCTTGAATTTTAATTTGAACATTAATCTAAACAAAACTACCAAACATTCAAAACTGAACTACACCATCAAAGCAGTTAAACTATTTACTCGAGCATCCTTATGTGAGGTGATTAGACATATCACTGGCAACTTGAAGGTGGATATTTAAGTAGCACGTAATGCTTTATTTACATAACTATTTTCTGTTTGTTGATAAAAGTTTAAGTAGAAGATATTGTTGGTATATTAATATGAATATTCAATTGTATAGTTTTTCAGTCAAATTTATTGATCTAGATAACTCATAGTTAAGTGGACCATTCATTCTCATAAGCATGTGGACCACTACTTGTCAGATATATGTTTGACTCAAAAACTATATAGTTGACTACTAATATAGATAAATTATGATTAAATTGACTACTAATATAGATAAATTATGATTAAGTGAACCACTCATTTTCTTGAAAAATAGATTCCTGTGAACCACTAACATAAAATACAAATCTAACTTAAAAAAACACTTATAAAACAAAATAAACACTTATAAGCTAAAATAAAAGATGAAACACAAATTATATTGTTTTGGAACTATATGAATTTTGTCACCTGAACAATGCTGGGATGGTCTCGAGAAGTCATTCCCGGATTCCATTCTTTGAAGCCTTCATGCTCTTTGCATTTCTGTGCTGGAACAGTGCCCCTCTCCACAATGCTATTTATACAATATTTCATTTCCTCGTACATTTTCTAAGCAAAACAAAGATTATTTATAAACCATGTTAAAAGGCGTCTAAGTGAGATTAGCAAGCATCTCCAATTCTTAGAGAGAAATGTTACACTTAGAATAGGAAACATATCTAATTTATAGAGAGAAACTAAACCTAAAATAATTTAGGGTTTTTAAGTATTATCTAAAATAGTTTATGTGGTAACAGACAGGTTTACATAACTTTGTCAAGTTATCTTCTATAGATTGTTTATTATATATAATGGGTTATAATGGGAAAATCTTAAAACATCTTTTTTCATAATATTCTTCTCAGATCTTTCAAGTTCTTTTCTATCTATTTCTCATCACCAGCAATGCTAAGCAAGTTCAGAAGTTATCTACCACACAGTGTTTTGCTTACCAACTTGTTCTCTCAAATTTCATGGACTGTAAGAACTTCATATTATCAAAACAAACATATTAGTATTAGCAATGATGAGGGTTTCAATTGGTTCATATCATTCCAAAGAGTATGGATGTAAGCAACACACACCTTGACAGATTCCCATTCTGTAACAAAGGACAAGTTGTCACTTTCATTGTCATAACATTCGGAAAAGTATGCTTCTGGGCATCTCTGCTGAATGGAGTACTTGTGGCAAAAAGGAACCCAACTCTTTGCAAAACGTGAAGCTTCCAACAGAGCATAAAAGGTAAGTGGGGATCCTCCATCATCAGATACATAACATGTCAGTCTTTCTACTGGATAATTAAAAGCCAGAGTAGACAATACAGTGTTTGAAACGTCCAGTGGAGGTTCTTTAAGAGGGTCAGCCGTGCATATAAATACATCAATGGGAGGTAGCTCCCTCTCAAACCTGTTCATCAACAAACATAATCCAATTTACTCTAAATAAACATTTTCTTAACCTTATAAAAAGGCCAACTCATCTTTATATATATATATATATATTTATAGTGTTTACCTTTTAGAAAGTCTCTCTAGGTATGTAACTCTATCCACAAGCCACCATCTGCAGCTCGACTCTATTACCCACATGAAGGCGAAGCCTAGCTCTGCACAAAATATCAAAATCCATGGTACATATCCTTCACTTGGCATATACTGGATGCGATAATATACAAGCCCTAGAATTGCACCAAAGTATACACATGCATAAATTCTGTTTATCTTTGCAACTGGCTTTTCTACTGTGGTGTACAGAGGGGAGTCTGTGGACTCCATCTTCTTCTTCACACAACTCAATAATCGAATCAGTAGAAAACAAATTATAACATCGTGTAGCAACCTGTCTGTAGTGATTGTAGTGGGTGGTTCGTAAAGAGTGCCACGTATACTGATAATAGGATGCGAGGATGAAATCTCAAGAATTAAAAAGTACCTTCGATTTAGACTACCTCCTTATCATTGCCTTTTGTGGTTAGGATGCGAGGATAAAATCTCAAGAACCAAAAAGTTCCTTCCCATGAGATTTAAACTACCTCCTTATCATTGCATTTTGGGGTTAACAGGTCAGATTTTTGTTGAAACATTTATTTGGTGTAGAAGACTACTTAAGATTGAATAGTAGTTCAGGAATGTTTGAATAGTAGTTTTGAGTGTAGCATCTACGAAGCAGTTAAAATGATTAGATTTGAAGCTGGGACCTACACGACAGCTTGCAAAGCTCATTAATCATTTTATTAGTTCATGGAATATCATCAGCTTCTCTTAATTGGTAACAAAATGAATCAACAATAAGAGAGCAGAATTAAATTAGATTGAGTAGAATTTTTAATCTACATTTTTTAAAATATGAAAATTATTTTATCAATAATTTAATTGGATAATAGTTATTTATATTATTATTATGTAAGTTACTGAATTGATAATACAATATAGGACCTTTTTATTATTTATTTTGAATATAAAGTAGGTAATAATGAACTCAATTATTTTTGGATCATTTTTTTCTATTTATTAAAATAATTTCATTTATATAGTTGATATTAAATAAACTAATGATAGCAAAGATTTAAACTAAGTTTAATAGGTTTTGTAATTTATATTATTTTTAATCAAATTTGTTATAAACTATTTTTTTTTGCTTTTTATGATTCTATTGAATAATTGACAAAAAGAACATATTTGTTGACTTCTACAACGTTACTTCTATTATCAATAAAGTACAATTTATCCAATTAACTTGAAATACCGAGTGGAGGAAGCAGGGTAGGGTTTTGCGGGCGGGGAGAATGTTGAGAGTTTTGACGACCCAGATCTAGATGCTTTTGGGGGGGAGGGGGTTGTTTGTTGGCCTCTGCTACTGCTTGTCTCCGGTGGGTTGGGTTGTTTCTCGGCCTGTTGGTCTCCGAGTGGTTGGGGGATAGCATGGATTTCCCTCCCTTCTCTTTTGTTTCTGTGGGTGGAGATTTTTTGGTCCATGCTTGGACTGTGGGTATGGGCGAGAGCTTGTATGTTCTCTATCCGCTGTTGATATTGACGTTGCACATGTGGAATGCGGTGGTGTTGGTGGGGGTGTGGGTTTGTTGTCCTGTGTTTGATGTGTTGAGATTGGTATGAATCCTGTTGTTCGTGCTTCCCTTAACTTGTGTTCTTTTGCTATTCTGGGTGCTTTTCTTAGTGTTTGCGGTGGATGGAAGTCCTGTGTGGCGATGTTTGGTGGGTGTTTTTGGAAGAACGGAGGGGTGTGTGGAGGGTGCTTCGAGTGGAGACTTCCTCGGGGTTTTTCTTGGCTCTTTGCTTTTGCCGGTGCTTCTCCCCCCTTTCAGTGTCTTCCTTCCTAGATTCTTGTTGACTGTGCGGTGCCCGATGGTGGATGTTGGCTCTGCAGTTGGTTGGCTCCGACTTTCTTTTGGACCTGGTGGGTCTATGAGGTAGAGATATAGATGCTGGTCATTGTGCTGCATAGGAAGGTTTATGTGGTGGCTATGGTGGTCTACGCTTTGTCCGTAGGTTGTTCTTTCCTGGTTGTGTCTTGGTGTGAGGGGGTTGTTTGGGATCCGGGTGGAGTTTGTGTTTTCTCGGAGTCCCTTCTCCCCATGGGTTATTTTTTTCCCTTTGGGATAGATCTAGTGTGGATGGGGGTCTCTGTCTAGGAGGTCCCTGCATCTTTTTGGTGTAGTTTTTCAGAGTTTTCTCTTGCAGATTGTGAGTGCTTTTATGGATCTATTCATTTCAAGAGATTCTCTATTGTTTCACAGGTTGTCTTCTTTCCTTTTCTCTCAGTCTATCCTATTGAGGTGGACCACTCTTCTATTGAGGGAAGAGTTGTGAGCTGAGTTTTTTGGGATGACTCCTGTTGGGGGTATTGGATACCCTTTTTTTCGAGGTTGGATGTGCTCTTGTAATTATCTCTTTGTCATTAGGTTTATTTCCCTCTTCTCCTATAAAGGTGGAGATTTTGGTGAAGGTTGTTGGCATAGGGTCTTTCTGGTGCTGGCCTCTCTTTCTGTTCAAGGTTTTGGGAGCCTTTTCAAAACCCTTCCATCCAGCTATGTATCATGATATTACTTGTTGGTTGTTGGACTATGTTTTGTGGTTAGATGCTTGGTTTTCTCTACAAATTGTCTCTTTCCTTCTAGATCCTATTGAGGTGGTTCCCTATCCTATAGAGGTGGAGAGGTGTTGTGCTAGAAGGTGGGCTCTGATCAGATGCTGGGTGGTGACGGGAATCCTCCTATTGGTTATCAAGATCCATTTCAAAACCCATTTTGAAGGTTCGGGATGCCTTTCAAAATCCCCCTTTTGGCTATTTCTCTATGTTTATTTTTTTGATGCCTAGTTCAGGTTGTGGGATCCTTGTAAAACCCACAAGCAGGCTGGATGCTAGTAGTTTTCAAGGGCTCAGCTTGGCCAATTTCATTTTTTGTTTTTGGTTAAGGACAGGTTTTTCTTTTGGCGTTCTGAGGTCTATGTTGCAGGTTAAGGGAGCCTGGGAAAACCCTTCTCTGCTGGTTTTGGGGACGAGTTTAAAACCCAGCTTGAAGGTTAGGGGAGCCTTTCAAAATCCTTTGAGTCTAGATTGTGAATGTATGGCTACCTGTTGTAATCTGGTGTCTTTGAAGGTTATGAGTGCCTAGAAACACCCATGGTGTTATTCAAAGGTTAAGGGAGCCTTAGTAAAACCCTTGTGCATGTATTAGGGGTTGGTCTTTTTAGTCTCGTCTATGGTTGGGTTTCTAGTTTTTTTATGATTATTCCGTTGGGTAGCGTTGTATTGTGGGTTCCAAATCCTGGTAAAATCTGCAGGTTTCAGGTCCCTTCAAAACTTGTTGTATGGAGTTTCGGGGCCCCTCAAAACTTGTTTATTCTTAATAAAAAATGTTACTTGTATTGTCCATTTTATCCACTTGTCCTTCTATCCATGTGCTCATGTCTCTACTTGAATATGAAATAACTTTAAAAGGGACAATATTATATTTATATTTCAAATAGATTTGTAATGATCTAATAATTTTGACTATTGGGAGGAACTATCGTACATATGATTGAGTGAGATTGATGGATTTTGATTTGACATATAAAATCTTTGAGATGATTTGTGTTAATAGTGGTGTATGCCATTATTGCAAGTAATTAAAAAGAAAATGGTATTTAGTAGCATTATTTATAAATTGTGTATTCTCAAACTAATCGAGTTGTAGTAGAGGATTAATATGAAATTATTTGTATACATACGTGCATATATTTTTCTTATATATCATTTATTTTATATAAGACTAAAATTTAATTTTGAAGGGGAGTAGGCCTTTGTACAAGAAACAAGATAAGAGAATGAATCTCAATAAAGAAACTAAGAGAAATCGTCAAACCCTACGTATCATTTGTTGCAACAACACATGTAAAATAAAAGATCATTTGATGCAAAAATATGATTAATTAGATTATTTACAATCCATGTTGGAATGATAGCATTTAGATATAAGTAATTGTAATGCCAAAATTTTACCCTAGGAAAAAATACAACTAATATTTTTTGACACCCTAGTGACCTGTAGCATACTATGCAAATTAGATGATGTCATTTCAGTATCACCACTTCTGACACAGTGCCAAAGGGTGGGAATCAACTTAATGGATGTAGCATGTAGGTCTACACAAAAAATTCTCTCAACATTCTTAGGCTCAATTAATCTCAACCCTTAACCAGCATGGTCCATTAGATTTCTTGACCACTAATCATCCCAAACTAATGTTAACTACTCTTGCATGATTTTTAGATGAGTACGTTATTTCCAGCTAGTTGGCAAATGATCACCCTTAAAAGAAATATCTCAATACACCTTGCCTACCTTACCCAATGGGTATCTTAATTATTTGACTAAAAAAACACATCTCCCTTAATATTAAGAGGTATGCTAGTTTTAATGCTCATATTATTTCTACCCTTAATATGGGTATTGTTTCACTAGGAATAATATTTGGTCCAATATTACTACCCTTTTATGATCAACATTAATATTGCTACAAAAAATTAGAAATGTCTCCCGCAACGTCTCCCGTCCAAGCGATTTTGAAAAACCCTCGCAATGTCCCCTTTGCAGTGCTGGACCCTGTGCTGGGCAGTGCTACTGCAGACGTACCTGGTGGTGGATCTCTGTGGCCCTCGCTAGACTCTCTCTCGACATCCCCTGCTGGCGGCCCTGCCTCCTCCCTGGTGGGCGATGTGGATGCCTCGTCTCGTCCCTCTGCCTCTGTCACTGGTGGTCTACAGGGTGCTGGTCTCCCTCCTACCGTGGTTGCTGACGGAGGCTCCCTTTCGCCTTCACCCACGCCCTCTGCAGTGGGGTTTCGGGCTAGGTCCCCCACGACTGGTGCTGACCCAGTTTTGGATTTGGAGGCCCTTGCTACTGCTGTGGGTGATGCGTGGGGTGAAGATACTCTGCCCAGGCCCTTTGCTGGAAAGCGTAGCTTTGCTCGTGTGACTAAATCTGCTACCCAGCCTTCTAAAGGAGTTCGTCCTCTCCCTTGTGCCAAGACCTCTCCTGTTGTGGTCAGTGGCCGAGAGGTTATGGAGAATGTTGACTTCTATCAACACAGCGCTCTGGTCTGCAGATTTACTAGGTTTTGGCCTTCCCTCCCGAACCTTCATTGCTGGGTGAGTGATTCTTGGAAGCCCCTTGTTTCTTATGGCATTGAGATTTTCCCTTGTGCTAAGGGGTTTTTTGTTGCCTCCTTTACCTCTACTCATGAGCGTGGTTTTATTTTGGGAAAGCTTTGGACTTGGGGGGATCACTCCCTCTCTATCAAGCCCTGGACTCCTTCCTTCAACCCACTTATAGAATCCCTGTTTGTTCAACCAGTTTGGGTTCGCCTCCCCAATCTCCCCCTCCATTTCTGGACTCTTGTTTTGAGGCCATCGGTAACTCCATTGGCAACTTTTTGAAGGTTGATGATGCCACGTTCTCCATGGGTCATTCTTCCTTTTCTTGCCTTTTAATTGATGTTGATTTATCTCTAGCCCTCCCTAGGGACGTGGTTCTTATGGTTGGAGACAGGCCTTGGACCCAACCGATGGATTATGAGGGCCTCCCTTTTTGCTGTCGAAGGTGCTTCTCAATGGGTCACCTTGCTTCTGACTGTTCTCTCTCTTTTTGCAAAGGTGACGCTACTTGGTGGAAAGATGCTATAGAAGACCACTTGATGATTAATGCTTCAGATTTTGTTTTGGTTGATTCATCTCATGATGAGGTGTCCCTTACTGCTAATGAAGGCCTGGTTGATATTATTGTTGTGGTGGATCCTTCCCCCTTGGTTCCTACACCTATTGCTCCTGCTCCTCACCTTCACTCTGCTCCTGGCGTTTGTTCTCTTGCTGCCACTCCGCTGCAACAACCTGTTGCCGCTTTGCATCAACAGTCTAGCAGTGACCCTGCAAGGTCCTCCCCGCTTGATTCTTCTTTGAAAGTTCCTAATGATAGTGTTGCATGGACGGTTGTTTGTCGTAGGAGGAAAGGAAAATCTAACCCCCTTTCCCAAGCCCCCCTTGGTCAAGTTCCGGGTTTTTCTCCCTCCTCTTGATTTGGGTTGGGTTGTTGATGGTTTGACAGGTCAATTTGGCCTGTCCAACTTTGTTCTTTTGGGATTTGCTCCCCTGCTTGGTCTTTTTAATTTTGATAGCCTTTGGCTTTGTAAAGGGCCAACACCCTCTTTAACACTGCTTTTTTAATAAAAAACATTAATATTGCTACCAATAAAAGCGTTAACATTACTATTATATTTGCACCGCTAACATTATTAACACTAATGTTACCCATAATATTAATATCAACATTAATATAAATATTAAAAATACTAACATGATTAATATTAATATTTATTCATGTTAGTTAACCATATTTGAATTTAGTTTTATTATTTATATTTTTTCTTACTTATTTATTTATTATTATCATCATTCATATACTTATTTTCTTAATATTAAACGATATATAGATTATTATTGAACCATATTAAAATATCATAGATAAAATATGGGTACACAAAATAGACCAACTATTTCAATAACTCAATTGAATGTTATTAATATATCTTGTATTTAAGCTATAATACCTATATTTTTTTATACTATAATCATTCCACCCTTTATTTTTTATTAGATAATATGTTTAAGAAGAATTATAGCCTTATACATGAAAGAGTCGTATAGCAATCCACATTTCCACCCTAACTACTAGCTCAGATTCTCACTATGATTATAAGTGCTTTGAATTTAATTTCAAAGAGTGCTTTTGTTAACACATAGGTCATTTGAGGCATCATGTATTCCTAAAACCCCTTAAGATTTATTATTATGTCAGACCACCTTAGGCAACAGTTGCGTAGATTGGAAGAAAGTGGTCCTTATTTTTTCCTCTTTTAAGTTTCATTTACCACTGATACAATCTTTTAGCATGTCGGTATGGAATCTTAGGTCGGTGAAATTGATACCATTGCTATTTGACAAAAGATAAGAGTGCCAGATAAACATCTCTTATCTTGCTAAGTCCCATCGACAATTACATACACCAGACAATTAATTGACCATTTGTAGTTATGTAAAGTCACAAATGTTACTCCCATGTGAAGAAGTAGAACTTTTCCTGGAGTCTTTCATAATAATAAGCTTTGCATCTATGTATTTGATGCAAGTGGCAAGGAAATGATTTATGGCCGATGGACCATTTATTGTCACCAATACCGCTCATTCAGATTCCAGTGGACCACCGGGAGATCGTTTTGAAATCCAACTCTATGTCAGGACAATCCAGTGGAGTAGAACAATTATGGGGTGCATCAAATCAAGCAGATGTATCGTCAGATTTCCCCAACTTTACTCCTAGTCTTGGTAGACATTAATCTCCTTATTTAATAATTACAGCGTTAGGTTCTGGATGATTTTAAGAATACATAAATAAATTTTGTTTCAAGTTGACAAGTGTCTTGAGGTCCATGTTTCAAATCCATGCGGCCCACATGTTGGCATACTCAAAAACTTTTCATTTACCATAATTTTTCCAACTGATTTACATCTAGTTTATAGTTTCTTTTGCTTGGGGCAAAGATCCGAGATGCCTTGCGCATTGCAATCAAGCGAGTGATTAGAAGGCTTTTTATGTCTAGAGATCCAAATGATGCATTAATAAGGATTTATCAAGGTTTTCGCGTCTGGTGATCACTTGCATGTTCTTTGACAAATTTGAGCTCTCATAAATATCGTAGTTCATTGCAGTTTTCATGTATGTGGTTAGCATGTTTGAAGTTCACAAAAAACTAAAGCAAAACTAGTTATTCGTAGTTCATTGGAGTTTTCGTGTATGTGGTTAGCATGTTTGAAGTTCACAAAAAACTAGAGCACAACTAGTTATAGAAAATTTTGAAGGGGTTTTTGCATCCAAATTAATGATACTTTGTCACCTAGTGTATGCTACGAGCCTTATACATTCAAGTTAAGCGAGAGGCCTTTCATATGAGGAACATAATTAGTCTAAATATGATCTATGGAAGGCACATGGCTAGCCGTATTGATTTTATTGGTCCTTCAGATCAATTGACGACATCATGGCGATGTTTGCTTGTTCTCCTGTCTTATGCCATGAGTGTGTCATGTCAATCCAAGAGGCAGGTCTATGGTTGGCCCAAGGTATTTCTCTAGTTGGGTATGGTTTAGATGTTTTATTCTTCTCTATAATATTTTAAAGCAAACTAGCTATGAATCTTAAATTGTGAAGTGGCATGAAGAGATAGAGAATGTCCACATGCAACTAGCTCACTTGAATAGGAGATGAACTCAATGCAATGGCTTGTGCGAAGCTCAAGAGTGATTAGGATGATTGTGGACTAATTTATGATGTGGCATATTCTTATGACAACATTCATCTAGCCATCTAAAATATATCTCATATATTAATAAAGTGTATACATGCATCTTATTTGTTTGTGTATGTGGTACGTTTGAGGTGACTAGATATGCTAAATGGTGTCATTCATGTGCAAAGATGTGATTGGTAAGCAATAATTTGATTGTGATTATGTCTTGTGTAGCAGGCGGAGCGAGAGAATTAAGTTGAGACCATGAATGTGTCTATATCATGAGAGATAGTAAAGCTAAATCTTATCTCTTGATGTATATAGGTCATCATTTTGATATTGAATGAAGATTGTAAATAGTACATTGTGGGAAGCTAACTTGCTATTTTTAAGTTTATGCTAGGGAATCAATGATTGCTTTTAATTATTCGTAGCAATAGGGAGTTGTTTTGTGTGATTGTGAGAATTTATTGCAATGTTGAAATCTCTTTATATCAATGTCTTTATAGCTAATTAGAATGTATTTTGGGGGTCTTATAAATGTACTATAAAATTTATCCAATCATATTTGTTGGTTCAATCTTTTTAAAAATTGGTTAGCATGACAATGCTACACGAAATTATAAAAGATTTTTAAATATTTTTAAATGAGATTTTCTTGATTGAAATTAGATATTTAAAAGAATGTTTAACTATGTGATGTTTCTACTATCATTGATTTTTATATTTGTACAAATCTAGTTATGTGTTGTGGGTTCATAAATATACCTCCCTCTTCCAACTAGGACTTTGTGTTAGAGTTATCATGTATTATCTAATAATTATTTATTTAATTATTAGTTTATTATCCTCTATACTTAAGCTAAAATTAGGCATTTAATAATATTGTAGGTACTTAATGATTATTTTAATTATTAAATACACATTATTCCTTTAGGGTTGCATATTCTCCTTTTATAAGGATTGTATTGTACTTTTTATTTCAATTCCCTCTGAATGATAATCTTTTTCTTTAGATCCATTATTGCTTTTTTGCCTCCATTCTTCTCTTGTGACAGGTATTTTTCTTGCAGGTGTTCTTGAGATCTCTGAAGTTGTATTTCTCAACTTCTTCATGGTATTAGAGCCTACATCTGTTGCTACTTGTTCCTGATTTTTCCGAAGATTTTTGGAGGTTAGGGTTTCAAGTTCTTTCAGAGCTTTTTATTTGGATCCGGGGTGCTTCTTTGTTTTGGTGCATTTTGGGCTCAAACGGACCTCACCGTTGAGCTCAGAACATCCAAAAACCCCCATTTTCATATAACATTTGTCCAATTTGGACAACTTTAGCCTCTGAATTTTTTTTTGGTTTTTGCCCAATTTTGGGCATGAAAAAAAAACAAAATTTTGGGGCAGTTTTACGACATACCCAAGCAAAAATGAAAAATTGCGAATTTTATTTTAAAACAAAGTTTTTTTTACAAAGCGTTGTGGGGGGGGGGGGGCGGTCCGTATGACCTGCAACACGCTGTGGATCCTACACCCTCCGGTTGCAGCAGGACCGACAATTTTTGCCAGGGCTCCATCGCCCTCCATCCTGACCACTCCCACCGGCGGTTCTTTTCCCACCACCGCCGCCGGTCCTTTTTCGACAACCCACATCCCTGACCTAGGTTTTAGTGCCACCCGAGTGCCCAGTCGCTGCTATAACTTTTCCTGGTGACATGAAGTGATCGGATTTTTTTTTTAGCGAGGTTTTCAAGTGACAGATTATTTTGGTAGGAGGAAATATTCTTAGAATATTTTGCTGACGTCAGCAGTATAGACAACTTGCATGGCCCCTTGTGACCCTCTTTGTACCCTAAAAAGGGTTTATTTATTTATTTTGGCCATAGCTTGGGCATACGATATCATTTTTTGGAAAAACGAGATATCGTCGGAAAGCTAGTTTTGTCTACTTTCCAGATTTGTGGGTTTTATCACCTAGTTTTTCTTGTGGTACATTCTACAACCATTTGAAGTTAGAGGTGTTGTTTTCAGCCCCTAGCTCATATCTTTTTGCCAGTTTCTCTGTTTTTCACAATTCTAGCAGTGTTGGGATGCTGTTTCAGACCTCTTCACAGCCACCCATACACTTTTTCTAGATTTTACTCCAGGTACATTTTATTCAATTTTTTGTATTTTCACACTCTGGTGAATTACTTGGACATATGAGATCGTGGAAGCTTCTCGTTTGTGTGGGATGACTTGTTTTTGGCTGTTATTCATGTATTTCCAGTCTTGTGTCTTTTTTTTGACATTTCGAGCCTTCATTGTAAGCATTCTCTTTTTTTCAAATGCACTAAGATAAAGTGCCACTATGCCTTGCATGCTTGGGATCTTGCACATCTTGTGCCTTATTGTACTCGCACTCCATTATAAAGTGCCATTGGGGGGGAGTTGATGTTTGCCTTTTCTTGTCATCTACCTTTGTCACATGAGTGTTACTTCCATGATATTAGCCTCATGATGTGTGTCAAGTGAGTGTTCCTTCCATGACATTAGCCTTTATATGTGTTTGTACTTTCTCCTACACTCTTGATGTTCCTGGTTCTTCATCATGCAATTTTTCTTGCCATTTAGTTTCAGTGTTCATGTCACTTCTCCCTTGCCATCATTATGGGGGGTTTCTCCTGTTGGTTGTGGGTTCTAATGATTCCTTGGTTCGTTGGAGTGAGCTATATGTATTTAGTATTTGTTCCTATGTACTAGACGAATGGTTTGGTTGGTTACCTATGTGTTTCAGTAAGATGGATCATTTACCATATGGACACTCTTTCATTCCTATTTTTTGAGGCAACCTTCCATCTTTGATTGATCAACTCTTTAGACTTTGGTGTTTTTTTGCCATTTGTATATTCGAGTTCAATTGTTTTCCTTTGCTTACCATCTGATTTGAGTAGTGTTATTTGAGGGCACTCATGTAGATTACAGTCTTCTCTACCTGATCATCTTCTATTTCAATGGAGGTTCTTCAAATCGACAGTTATCCTTTGACAGTGTTTGTAGCTTCATGCTTCAGTGGTGTTCTTCATGTTCATGCTTTGTTCCTTTTTACTGGGACATTCTCTTGTTTGGAGGCTTATTTAGTCCTTCACTTGTATTTCTATCTTTACGAGAGGAGTTTTTCTCATGTGGTTTACTCCTTTTCTCTAGTTGTGAGAGATCTTTTGTACTTGGGTACCCCACCAGGCCTAGTTGTTGGGACCCATTGTTACTTTCATGCATTTTGTTTACATGCATTTTAGTCCTTATTTGTTTTTAGCTACTCCCTAAGTTCATCTTAAGGGGGTTTGTTAAAGTTATCATATATTAGCTAATAATTATTTATTTAATTATTAGTCTATTATCCTCTACACTTAAGCTAAACTTAGACATTTAATAATATTGTAGGTATTTAATAATTATTCTCATTATTAAATACACATTATCCCTTTAGGGTTGCATATTCTCCTTTTATAAGGATTGCATTGTACTTTTTATTTCAATTCCGTCTTTGAATGATAATATTTTTCTTCAGAGCCATTATTGCTTTTTGGCCTTCATTCTTCTCTTGTGATAGGTATTTTGCTTGTAGGTGTTCTTGGGATCTCTGAAGTGTATTTCTCAACTTCTTCACTTTGTTTCTCAAGAAATAGTTACTACTCCTTTTAACTTGGCTTGGTAGGAGCAGAATGAAAAGACAAATACATTTTACATTAAACCAAAAAAAAGATTACATGTGGTATCAGAGCTGAAGGTTATTGAGCGAAGTCTTTGATAAATTTTTTCAAGGAGCTCAAAAGGTTATTTACAGACAACTATGGCAGCTCCAAGCACAAATTTGACAAATTCATAGATTCCACAATTTAATGGCAAAAATTAGAACCACTAAAAAATCACAATGAAGACATTATTTTATTCATAAGATTCAAATCACCTCATTGCAAATGGCAATTTTTGTTATTTTGAAGCCATTTCTTGAAGTTTAAAATCTAATTGCTAGAGGGTGTAGACTATGCCAAAAATCATTACCTAGTCAAAGGGTTAATGTCAGAGCATTTATTTGGAAGTGAGGTCATAGGAGTGAGTGATACATTGCCAAGTTGCAATTTATAGAAAAAAAATGAACTACTACGAATGGGTCTGTAGAGCATGGGTAACACATACATTTCTGTCAACTAATAAATATGGATCAAAGCTCAAGGTCTGGGAAATCACACATGTGCTAATGAAAAGATAGGATATGCTTTGGAAATAGAGTAGGAGATAAGGTTTAATAAATGTTTTTTAGAGAATAAATAATGTAAGTTGCCCTTCGTTAGACGACATGTGAATACAATGGTGATGATTACAATTTCAAGTTTTATCTTCTTATTTTTGTTGGAGATTGTAATCCCAACTATAGTTAGCTCCCCCTGCCACTGTCATAGTCAATTATTTTCTCCTATGTCTCCATGCTCAGCTCCTACATGTATGCAATCAGATTTGATAGAGGTAGTGAATATAGTTCTAATGAATTTTTGGATTTTTGTAGAGATCAGGGGATCAATAAATAGTTCACAACAAGGTACACACCACATCAGAATGGTGTAGCAGAGAGGAAAAATAGAACAATAATGAAGATGGCAAGGAGTATGCTAAAAGCTAAAAAATTATCTAATGATTTTTATGGTTGAAGCAGTATCATGTGTCATATACAGTCTGAATAGAAGTTCCATGAAGAGTGTTAAAGACAAAATTCCTCAACAAGCATGGAGTGATAGGAAACATTCTGTATCTCATCTTAGAAGCTTTAGATGTGTTGCATATATTTTAGTTCTAGCTGAAATAAGGAGAAAATTGGATGATAAGAGTGAAAAATGTATTTTCATTGGTTATAGTGAGCAATCAAAATCTTACACATTATATAAACCAATTTCAAAGAAGATGGTTACTAGCAGGGATGTCATATTTAAGGAGAAAGAAGCATAGGATGGAAATATTGATAGATTTGTCACAATTGGAGCACCAATACCAAATAATGAAGAAGAACAAGAAGAACTAGTCGATCAACCAAATCAAGCAGGACAAAGCACTCCACCAAGAAATATTGTGCAAGGTCAATCATCAAGACATGTAGAGCATCCCACTCCAAAAGAAGGTAATGAGATAACTCCTACACTTGCTAAATCAAAAGGTAAGATAATGAGAAGCTTGAAAAAGATATATGAACAAGGTGAAGAATGCTTGGATTTTAGTTCAAATTTTACTTTATTCTCTTGTGATCCTATGTGTTTTTAAGAAGAAGCTAAGGATGAACATTGGATCAAGGCCATGGATGAAGAAATTGATTCCATTGAAAGAAATCAGACTTGGGAGCTTGTGGATCTACCTGAAGGTAAATATTGTATTCATCTCAAATGGATTTATAAAACCAAATTTAATGTAGAAGGTAAAATTGATAAACATAAGGCTAGATTGGTAGCAAAAGGTCATGCACAACAACATGGAATTTATTATATTAAAACATTTGCACCAGTTTCTAGGCTCTGATACCAATCTTGAAGACAAAGATCAAAATAAAATAGAAATATAAAAATCAATAACATGCTACAAAAAACAATAAAAAAAACTTTTCAATAACAGTCATGCGTATGCTGCAACACAATGCACAATTTATTTTTATTCATACTTCAAATCTGATTACATTATCTTTTATTTATAGGAGATTGGCGCCACCGTTAGGAGATATAACTGCCTGTTTAACATAACATATTTTATGGTGGAAGAGGAGATAAAAACAAAAAGCTAATTCTTCTATACATGCAATGGTATAATATTGTCTCATAACTGATGAGATTATTGTTATGATAAAAATAAAGCAGTTCTTTAAACCCGAGTCATGCATTTAGATCATGCATAAAAACTAAGACTTCCACCAAACTCTATCAGAAGCAGATTAATATGCAATCAAGAATACTATTTGGATAAATTTATTTCATGTGCATACTATGGAGGAGACATGCAATTTAGTTTAATCTAACTATTAGCAGTGGAGAGATTATAAATAGATGAGCTCGAAACAGAAAGGATTGATGCTTGATAAGAAGAAGGAGAGTGAAGAGAGTTTGAGTGTAGATAAAGATCATCCTCCTTAGAATTTATTCTAATAAAGTTGCAGAAGAAGTGAGTAGGAAAACCGGTGAGAGGGTTTAACCGACAGTGATAGAGTACCGGTATAACTGTAGCAGTTCCAACAGTTGAGCAAACTGGTGAGGTGTGATTGAGCAAGGAGGCATCCAAGTCTGACACAATGTGTTGTGAGGCCATGAGAGAGAGAGAGAGAGAAGAGAGGCCAAGTATCAGAGAGAGTAATCTCATAACCAAAAGTGTGAGATCCAGTGAAGAAGAGAAGAATGTTAACTGGCAGAGACTTATTTGATCAAGAGCTACAAAACTCATTTGCAATCGGAAGCTATAACTATATCAAAATTGTATTTCACTTTACATCACCAAGTTGGAGCTTGGTTCTCCTTGGGTTGGTTCCCTAAATCATTGTAATTCAGTGTTTCACTTGTGATGCTAGATTGAAGTAGTAGTCTCCAACAACATTTCTTACCTATGTTTCCTAAAGTTATTATCTTGGGAAGGAAACTCTTCATGAATATCTTACTATTAATATACATGATTTAGATTGAAAGGCTCCTAAACATCCTATTGTTGTTGGGGAGGTGGACCCTCCTCCTTGGATTCTTTCTCTAATTTGGGTTGTGGTCTTGTTGGGTCTTCTCCTATTAGTGTTTGGATTTATCATCATTTAGTCTTTTCAATTAAAGGTTCCAAAACTTGAATAGTGTTGTCTTGCCTCCCTCTCCTCTTCCTATTCTTAGGTACATGATTCAGATTGAAAAACTCCTAAGCATCCTATTGTTGTTGGGGAGGTGACCCCTCCTCCCTCACCTATGTTTCCTAAAGTTATTATCTTGGGAAGGAAACTCTTAATGAGATCTTTTTGCTAGGGGAAGGAAAATCTTCATGAATATCTTACTATTAATATACGTGATTTAGATTGAAAGGCTCTTAAGCATCCTATTGTTGTTGGGGAGGTGGACCCTCCTCCCTGTGGGTGGTGCCTCGGTTTATTCTAGAAGGTAGATTAATAAGGGGTGGGTGGGAGGAGATAATAGGGGTGGGCTCCCCACCTCAAACCTTTGCCGAGCGAATCCAATCGTGTTAATTAGCCCCACCCTCCATAGAATTTTAGGGCCCTCTACCCCCCACCCCCTTACCCACCTATGTTTCCTGAAGTTATTATCTTGGGAAGGAAACTCTTAATAAGATCTTTCTGCTAGGGGAAGGAAACTCTTCATGAATACGTGATTTAGATTGAAAGGCTCCTAAGCATCCTATTGTTGTTGGGGAGGTGGACCCTCGTCCCTCACCTATGTTTCCTAAAGTTATTATCTTGGATTCTTCCTCTAATTTGGGTTGTGGTCTTGTTGTGTCTTCTCTTATTAGTGTTTGTATTTATCATCATTTAGTCTCTTCGCTTAAAGGTTCCAAAACTTGAATAGTGTTGTCTTGCCTCCCTCTCCTCTTCCTATCTCTAATTTGGGTTGTGGTCTTGTTGGGTCTTCTCCTATTAGTGTTTGTATTTATCATCATTTAGTCTCTTCGATTAAAGGTTCCAAAACTTGAATAGTGTTGTCTTGGCTCCCTCTCCTCTTCCTATCCTTAGGTTAAGGGGTTTTGGTTTAGTGTAGTTCCATTTGGGAAGCTTTGCTAATGTTGTGCTATTTATTGCTAGCACATTTGGTAGAAGATTTAACCTTTCAAAAAACCCATTTCTTATTTTGCCTCCCTCTCCTCTTCCTATTCTTAGGTTAAAGGTAGGTTAAGGGGTTTTGGTTTAGTGTAGTTCCATTTGGGAAGCTTTGCTAATGTTGTGCTATTTATTGCTAGCACATTTTGTAGAAGAGTTAACCTTTATTGCTAGCACATTTTGTAGAAGAGTTAACCTTTTAAAAAACCCATTTCTTATTTTGCCTCCCTCTCCTCTTCCTATTCTTAGGTTAAGGGGTCTTGGTTTAGTGTAGTTCTATTTGGAAAGCTTTGCTAATGTTGTGCTATTTATTGCTAGCACATTTTGTAGAATGTTAACCTTTCAAAAAAAACCCATTTCTTATTTTATTGTTGATTTGAATCTTTTATGTCTTTACCTTTTGACAATACATATAAATGATTGAGATTCTAATTTTTTGTTAATTTAATAAAAAACATAATATATAATTTAATATAATAATCTATATATACATATATAAAAGAAGAGCTGCAGTGCAACCACCTTTTGACAATACATATAAATGATCGAGATTCTAATTTCTTGTTAATTTAATAAAAACTGCAGTGCAACCAAGTTCCTGGCAGGGCAGTTTTAGAAAATAGTTTTAGAAAATAGGGGAATTGATAAAGTTTTAATGAGGATGCAGTGCAGCCAAGTTCCTGGTAGGGTAGTTTTAGAAAATAGGGGAATTGATAAAGTTTTGATGAGGATGCTGGCAGTTTTAGAAAATAGGGGAATTGATAAAGTTTTGATGAGGATGCTGCTTGTGCTACTAGGTTATGCTCTTTCAAAATAGTTTGAAACCATTTTATAATTGACACACCAGTTTAAAAAATAGGAAAGCTTAAGATAGTTATACCACTAGTTATGCTCTATCAAAATAACTTAGTATTTCATGTAAGTAGTAAATATGACATAAATTTGGTACCATTTTATAAGAGAATTGGTACCATTTTATAAGAGAATTGATCAGAAATTGACACATTAGTTTAGAATGTTACAGTGAAATTCTTGAAAATGGTTAAAAATGAATTTTTTAACCTTAATAAATTTCCCATTGGATGGTTGTATATGATTTTTAGATAAGCATTGACAAAAATAAATTTTCAAACATTACAAGTATAATTAGTAAACAATTTAACACTATGATTGCCACGTCAAAATAAGTATAAAATCCTTTGTATATTATCAAATATTGTATACAAAAGATAAATAAGCTTTCCAAAATTACAGTTATAATCAGTCAACAACTTAGCACGATGATTTCCAAATAAAAACTTTATAAAGTAATAAAATATTGTATACAAGATTTAATTCCTTAAATACACCAGGAGGATGTGAAAATTGCCTCCAAATGATCGGATGATTACAATGTTCTGAGAAATTCAAATTTACCCCTGGCTTCTGGTGACTATAGGACTACCAGAACAAAAATTAGCATCTCAAGGAAGGTCTTGCTACCTCTATTTTTATTCCTGAGGTGGTTCCATGAAAAATAGTCACTTCAAATACTGGAAGAATCAAAGATATTTAATAGAAACTCAACAGCTGATTTTTTTCTAGTTATATCTTCCATCTCTGATATCCTGCAAATTGTTCCTGACTTGGGACAATTTCCAGGGTGAAAATTCACACAGAATTTAAAATTTTCTACACAGAATCTCATTATCAATGAAATTTAATGCATCCAAATCAAATCAACATATGTTTTATTTTTTTTAGTAGAAAAATGTAAATCTCATACAACTATATTATACTGTTATCTTAAAAGTACCTCAACTAACCAGTTTAAAAAATACAATATATATTATTTTCATTGAGAATCAAGTATTGTCATTCTTGCATAAAGAGAAGATTAAAAGTTTGAAACATCTAGAAATTCACAAAAGCGGAATGATAGAAGAATTAGCTAAATATACCTCAATTTTAAAATAGATCAATGTCAAGGGATGATCAGACTACATCAATTGTATTCCATTAATTAAAAACCGATTTATTCGCATTAAATGTTTTAAGTTGCCAAAATTGAATCCCATTTGTTCAACTGTGCTAAATTTATCGCATGGAAATTTAAAATGTTTTAAATTTTCAAATGAATCAATGAAATTGAATCTAAAGTTCTCAAATTTAGTAATATGTGTCCTTCAAATAAACTGAAGCCAAGCTATAGAATGATTGTAGTATACCATTTTTGCATGAAAATAAAACCCAATATTTCAAAATAGCTATAAAATCAAATTTAGGAGAATGATAGCTATTGACTAAAATAACAAAAAAATCAAAGATAACTTATCAGATTGTTGGGGCTGGCCCAAGTATTTCTTGTTTCTTCAAAGAGATTCACATAATTTGCATCCAAATATCCTTCACGACAATTTATAAATTGTAGAATCTTAATATGATCATGAACAATCTAAACTTGCACGGAAAACTCCTAACGCCTATGAAAAATCTAAATGCATTAATTTGATTTTTATTTTGTTTACCTTTCATCTGCTAAAACGGCCACCCTTAAACAGCACACACTAAGCGTTGACCGCTTAGTGTGGCTGGTGTGGGCCCATTCCTTTTGCCAGCATCCGTTCCCGTTTGTCCCGTTTCCGTTAGCATTCAAATTCAAACATTCCTCCCGCCTAGTAAGTACGGTGGATTTAATTCAAACATTCCTCCCGCCTAGTAAGTACGGTGGATTTAATTCAAACATTCCTCCCGCCTAGTAAGTACGGTGGATTTAATTCAAACATTCCTCCCGCCTAGTAAGTACGGTGGATTTTGGTACATGTTTGGTGACAGCCCAGGGGCAGTTTTAATTTCCCAGCATTCATTTGATTTCCAACAAAATGGGAGCTCTGGCATCAAGGAACGACGGTTGCAGTGAGCTGTCACAGAGTTAACACAGCCGGGGACTCGAACTCAAGACCATGGGGAGCATACCTACGCCTTAAATTGTGATTCACGACCGGGCGAGCCAAGGCTGAAGCCCTCATATATTTCCATTTTCATTTTTAATAATACATTTATTATTATTGATGATTTTTTTAAATCTATTATCTAAACAATACTATTTTTAAAATAAACAAATAGATATAATGTTCTAGAGAAGAGAATACATCTCGAGATTTTTTTTTTTTTCTTTTTTAATTATTAAAGAAAAGTGTCAATTTTTGAAATATAACGTAATATTTTTATTTAAAATTTAAATAAAAGCATAAAATGCATTAAAAATTAATGCCACTTTCATATGCTTCAAGTTTAAAAACTAGACCAAAGGTTGCTGCTATTAATTTCATTTATCATTATGTGCCATGGTACTCAAATTTCACCTAATTAGGGGAAGAGCATCAATAGTGGAGCATGTACCAATTGTTGTGAGGGTTGTTGATACCTTTTGTTCCAAAATTTGAACAGATACAACCTATTGTTTGAAACAAAAAATATCAATTTTTGTTAGGAAATGTACCAATAGTTGCTAGGAAATGTACTAATATTGTAAAAAGTAACCAATTAGGTGATGCCATATCAGCTACACAAATATTGGGGCCTCTTTTGCATGCCTATTGGTCTCACTTTTTTGGGGGGTTGTTTTGGACACCTTGGCAAAAAGCATGTTGATGTGGCACCATACTTGATGATGTGGTGCTGAGGGCTTAGTTATAAGCAGGGGACTTGCCAAGTAAGCTACTGTAAAAAATTGGGAGTGATTTGAAATTTCCACGTAAGATTTTGAGAAGCACGGAGTTAGGGTGCTCAACTACTGGTGCTCTCCCCTTATATGTCCTTAATTTTAAATCAAGTTTTAATTAATGTAACTCCATTTCCTTAAATCATAGCAATTGAGGTATTATACATTTTTAACATACTAATTCATAAAAGATAACAAATTCCCTTACTCATATATAAAGGGCTTGTTGCAATTGAACACTTGGTTAAACAAATAATTTTATTGGCCATGTCACATGTCAAATTAAAGATAATAAATACCTAATGAATGCTAATTTTATGGAGTCTAATCATCCTTAATTATGCACTATATTGAACCATTTAATATACTAGTTTAATGAAGCATAAATTTAGGGATGATAGAAACATAATGTGTGCAACTTTTCAATTTAATTGGGTTTATGATTGAGGACATGTTTATTATGAAAATATATCTAGTAAGCTCTCTAACCAATTATAGATTGTCTCTAAGTTGATGAAAAATAATTCTAAAATCTTATAAATAATAATAGTGATAAACTATAGTGACTATAACATGTTAATATGTAATGCATTCTTAAGACATTTAACTATACAAATACTTTAAATATTCCATATGAAATAGTGAGAAACCACATGTGAGTGAATTGGAGCAACAAATTATGAACCAATTTTGAGAGTTTGGTAAATCATCATTAACATAATCACCATGAATTTGATCATAAATTTAATTGAGAAATAAGCTAGCAATGGTTAGGAAAAATTCCAAGAAAAGGTGCACAAAAAGGCAAGAAGAATCTTTCTAATTTGAATGGCTCTAAAGGAAGTACACTTATATAAAAAGAATATATGAATATCATGAGTGGCAAATAGGAAAGAAAAGAATGTCTAATTTTTTTTTAATAATCAATCATAGTATCTCAAGAAAAATATGTTTTTAATAATGTCCATGAAAATAGTTCTTAAAATAGAATAAGGAATATTTCACCTTTCAAGAAAGGAAATCAACATTAAGAGGAACAAGTGAGGCTAGGGAAAATTAACAATAATTCCATTCCATCAATAAAGATCCCGATCTAATAATTTGTGGCTAGAGAATGAAATTCATCTTTCAAATAAGTTGTTTGAATTATAAATTTTATTGGCTCCTATCCTACAAAAGGAAAATGAAAAATTAAATTGAAAATCAAATAGGGGATTCTTATACACTAAAACTCCTCTGGATTATTTCTAGTAGAATTCCCTAATAAAATGAAAAGGGATAATGTTCTTAATGGAGGACCAAGGATTTCAAATGGTGTAGGGCTCTTCTTGAAAAATGGTCAATTGTTTTGATTTGTTAGATCTTAAAATCCATTAAATTTCAATATATTTAGAATTTATAATCTTCTTCAAGAATAGTGATAATACACAATCTTGGAGTAGATTGGCATTTCACTCTTAGATCAATCAATTGTGTAGAGAGATTCAAGGATTTATGAAGGGTATGTATAAGGAGATATTTGTCCAAATGCTAATCAAATATAGAATTTAATATAGGTAGCTATAATTAGTTTATAGGAATTTAGGCAAAACCAATGTTTTGTAGGCATTATAAATTAAAGATTCATTATACAAAAAAGTATAGATGGAATATCCCACAATTTTTTTTAACAAAATGATATAGAAAAGAATTAGTTGATCCTAAGGAATAAAAAATCAACACAACACAAATATTAAAGGAAACGATAAGATTATAAATACCCTATAAAAACTATTTGATCTGTGAAGTAGGGTCATCAAATCATTTAGCATTGTGATTGTTAAAAGTTTCTTTCTTATTCTTCTTTGGATAATAAAGATGAAAATTTCCCTTTTTTCAGATGTATGGAAGAATGAAATTATCTTTCTCTTTCTTTATTGGTGGAGGACAAGAGTTATCATAAGAGACAAGAACTAAAGGGCATCCATTCCACCAAATTCACCCAAAACATGATCTCGATCTCATCCCTTTTCAAGATGTTGGAGCCATGCACTTAGCAAGACTTGATCCTTGGTGAGTTCGTTAAGAACCATTCAATCCTTCTTTTCATAAGAAACGTCTATTTAATATAATCGAGTCAAAGCTGCAGGGATAGCATCCACTTTCTTCTTAAGCTGATCAAATTGTTTCACTAGTATATTGAAGATTTAGAAGTACAAATAGTAGTGGTATGAGAAGTATGGGTGGAATATTTATGTTTACTTAATGCATTTAAATTGTTACTTTTGGAAGCCCTGCAATTTCATTAATTTGTTTTTTTGCTACCATCTCATTCTCCAAGGTTTTTTATGGAGGATTTGTAAGGATTGAAGTTGTGGAAACCCAATTTTGCTTTTGAGCAAAATTTGAACTATAATATTACTTGATTGTTGCAAAAAAAAAGTACTTTAGGTTACATATGACTGGATTGATTGGTAAGAAATAGTCCTTATGATAAGACAGATAACTTGCATTGTTATTTATAAATGAACAACATTGTCCTTTACAACTATCGGGTAGGTCATGGTGGAAGAACATGAGAGAGTGTTTGTTTTGCACAAGAAGAAATGGGGCAAGTGGTTATTCAGATTTTTAAGAATCTCCCCATGGTCTTATTTAGAAATGTGGATAATACACTGTTGTTTCTAGGGTATCTTTTGTTAATATCCCATTCAATGCATTCTATGAGAAGATATTTCTCTGAGGCATTTTGTCAACT